>NC_025701.1:1411959-1450193 GCF_000633955.1 Camelina sativa | reverse complement strand
TCCTCTTTAAACAGATCGACCTATTGCTTCTATTGCTTTCCATGCTGATGGTGAATTACTTGCTGTTGCATCTGGTCATAAGGTATCTTATTCCCGTTGAATTCTCTCATGATTCACTAGCTAGTTGGAGGCAGCTAAGCCTTTTAGAATAATTTATTTGATCTAAATGTCTTACATCTGATGCTTTTTCTTTTTTGAAGTTGCACATATGGCATTATAATAGGATAGGGGAGGAATCCTCACCAGCAGTTGTGTTGAAGACAAGGCGTTCCCTGAGAGCTGTACACTTTCATCCACATGGGGTTCCTCTTCTCTTGACTGCAGAGGTAAGCTACAGATTGAAGTTTGGGTTACTGATCTGCCACATTGTGGGCTTACTCTATAAACTACAAATGGCAGGTGACTGACATTGATTCATCAGATTCCGCAATGACAAGAGCAACATCTCCAGGTTATTTGCGATATCCACCCCCTGCAATTTTCTTCACCAACACACAAAGTGGCGGTCGTACCAGTTTGGCAGCTGAACTGCCACTTGTGCCATTACCGTACTTGCTCTTGCCTTCATATTCTGCTGATGATCCACGAATACAATATTCTACTGGTAGTACTGGTTCAAGGAGTGCACAATCGAGGTTTCAGAGTAATCAAAGTTCTGTAGAACATGGCGGCAGAACAACTTCACCTTCTCCTCTTCCCATGGCTATGTCTGGTGATCTTTCTGGTTCCTATCATGTCCCAGAAAACTCTGCAAGCAACACAGTTGCTGGCCAAGCTGGAGCTAGAAACCCTACCACTGCAGTTGATGCCATGGATGTAGACGAAGCTCAACCTGTTGGAAGAAATAGTGTTCCTGGTCAAGTTTCAAGTCAACCAGATTTACTCGAGTTTGGACAACTTCAGCAGTTGTTTCACTTTAGAGATAGAGGTTCCTGGGAGTTACCTTTTCTACAAGGGTGGTTGATGGCTCAAAGCCAAGCTGGTGCTAATCCAGTGGTTCTTCCTAGTGGTAGTAATGGTCATGTCAACTCAACTCCTTTTACGGGTTCGTCTTCAGCATCTCATTCATCCACAGCCAGTCTAGAGGCTGCAGTAGCGTCATTAGAAATTCCTGGTGGTGTTAACGTATATGGGGTTTCTGCAAGAGGTGATTCTCGGGACCGACTTATACAGTCCCGCTTCGCAGGATCTGGTTTAGCAGAAGGTCTTTCCTCTCGTAACACTCAGCATGAAGGAACTGATGCTCAGCCTGTGGTTAACAGAATCCCGTCTGAACTGGCTACTTCAATTGCTGCTGCAGAGTTGCCGTGTACTGTCAAACTGAGAGTGTGGTCACATGACATTAAAGACCCATGTGCAATACTGAAGTCTGACAAATGTCGAATAACTATACATCATGCTGTCCTTTGCAGGTAATTTATCTCCTTAATATTGTTGTGCTGCAACTAGATGATCGTGATGCTATATTTCTCTTTTTGATGGAGATACCTGATGTGTGGTTATCTTTGCAGTGAGATGGGAGCCCATNCCAGATTTACTCGAGTTTGGACAACTTCAGCAGTTGTTTCACTTTAGAGACAGAGGTTCCTGGGAGTTACCTTTTCTACAAGGGTGGTTGATGGCTCAAAGCCAAGCTGGTGCTAATCCAGTGGTACTTCCTAGTGGTAGTAATGGTCATGTCAACTCAACTCCTTTTACGGGTTCGTCTTCAACATCTCAATCATCCACAGCCAGTCTAGAGGCTGCAGTAGCGTCATTAGAAATTCCTGGTGGTGTTAACTTATATGGGGTTTCTGCAAGAGGTGATTCTCGGGACCGACTTATACAGTCCCGCTTCGCAGGATCTGGTTTAGCAGAAGGTCTTTCCTCTCGTAACACTCAGCATGAAGGAACTGATGCTCAGCCTGTGGTTAACAGAATCCCGTCTGAACTGGCTACTTCAATTGCTGCTGCAGAGTTGCCGTGTACTGTCAAACTGAGAGTGTGGTCACATGACATTAAAGACCCATGTGCAATACTGAAGTCTGACAAATGTCGAATAACTATACATCATGCTGTCCTTTGCAGGTAATTTATCTCCTTAATATTGTTGTGCTGCAACTAGATGATCGTGATGCTATATTTCTCTTTTTGATGGAGATACCTGATGTGTGGTTATCTTTGCAGTGAGATGGGAGCCCATTTTTCACCATGTGGGAGATATTTAGCAGCGTGTGTCGCATGTGTTATTCCTCATGCTGAGACAGATCCTGGTTTGCAGACGCTGGTCCAACAAGATTCGGGGCTTGCGACTTCCCCTACTCGACATCCAGTCACAGCACATCAAGTCATGTATGAACTTCGTGTGTATTCTCTCGAAAAGGAATCGTAAGTGCTACTTTCAATTTGATTTTTTGGTCTTAATTATTACCTTTCTCAGATTTTTACACTGAAAACTCAAGAGAAAGTATCTTATGTATGTGTACAGATTTGGTTCAGTACTTGTGTCACGAGCAATTAGGGCGGCACATTGCTTGACCTCTATCCAGGTTAGCCACTTTTTAGGGAATTGTTGGGTCGGGTGTATTTGTTAGACATAAGTCTGTGACAACTTTTTGTGGATATAACATTGTTCAAGGTTGTTTAAGTACGTCATAATTGCAAAGGTCATTGAGATTATCACCACTGATAAAGTTGTTCACTAATTTGTATTATTGTGATGAAATACCTTATGATTAAAATTTTCCGTGCAGTTCTCACCAACCTCCGAGTACATATTGCTTGCATATGGTCGGCGTCATGGTTCTCTTTTGAAGAGCATTGTGAGTGATGGAGAAACAACATCACATTTTTTCACAGTGTTGGAGGTAATGTCTATGCTTCAGTAGTTACGAATCTCTAGGCCAACAGAAAAGAATAGCAGACCCCATTTTATATCTTACACTTTGATATATTATACAAAGAGTGTTTTTTTTTTTCGTTTTCTATTCCATCAGATTTACAGAGTATCAGATATGGAACTGGTGAGAGTACTTCCAAGCTCAGAGGATGAAGTTAATGTTGCCTGCTTTCATCCTTCTCCTGGGGGAGGTCTTGTCTATGGAACAAAGGTAAATAATCTAGAAATATAATCATAATGTGAAACTCTTCTTGGCGAATACAACTTTAACTTGTACTGACATTTGCTCAATATTTATCTCAGGAGGGAAAACTAAGGATCTTCCGGTACAACACAGCTGCTGTATCCAACCTCACTGCACCAAACAGCTCTCCTGATGAGAATCTGTCCGAGGTAGATTTTCTTGGAACAATTTAAAAGGAATGAATGAACGCAATTTTGAACTAACGATATATTCCTATTTCCATCCTTGGAAAATTATAAACCACAGGTGCAGACATATGCATTAGAATGCTAGACGGAGCAGAATTTTGGGTCTCAACCATCAATACACACTCTTATAGAAAGATCTTGCATCGCAGGATTATTTATCTTCCTCTGTTTCTTTTCGGGTAAACCCCAATTCTGCTTTTGCTTGCTGTCCTACCAGCTGTGCGATTCGAAACCTGTGAAGCCTTTTCTATGCACAGACAAGATGGTGGTCTCTTCTTCCTTTATTTCTTATATACTGTGGTTGGTCGCATGTTAGGATGGCCTCCCTCCAATTTGCGACCCTTTTCTTTTTCTTTGAAAAAATTCAAAAAAAAAAAATGAAGCAGGTTTCTGAGTCTGTTGTTTAAAAGACTGCAGAAAAATGTAAAAAAAACAAAAAAAAAAAAGAAGATTTTTTTTTGTTTGTTGTTGTAGCTTTGTAACTAAGTTTGTAACCACGCTTTTCCTCTGTAAGATTTGAGATTTCTTTTCCCCCTTGTCTTTTTCTTCTCGACATATGATCTGATGCCTCGTTGTCGCCTTGGCCGAGCCTATCCTTCGTTGAGAATTGAGAATACCAAAAGATAATGACAATTAATCAAAAAAAGCCGCAACATATGTTTTTCCACCACTTTTACACGCACAAGTTTGAATTTTTCCTCAGTACCATAAGTATCCAAACTGTATTTTGATTTTGATGCAAAATCCTAATGCTATTCTCTCTTTATAACTCAATTCTTCAACTTGGTGGACTCCATTTGCCAGCGGTGAAGTCCTTGTAAAATTTGGACCTCTTTGATACAATGTAGAAGACTGTAACCAACGAAACCCCAAAAAGAAAGAAGAGAGGGAAATCAATAAACATAAACGAAGCCGATAGCAACAGTTAAGAAACAGACATCAATATGATAATAATACAAACAAACCTGGAATCTCGGGGATGACAAAGTTAGGTTCTTTCAACACGTCATGCAATGTTCTTCTCTCGTTTACTTTAACCATACCCAACGAACCTTTCACTTTTTCCCCAATGCAAGGAAAATATGTTATATAGCAGAATTGACAATGCAAAGTGCATATATTATCTTAAGTTTAGGATTCTTACGGTAGGAGTGTGTTTTGTTTACGCTTGTGCCCTCTTCTCCGGTAGTTTCAGCTTGAGAACCTTTTGTACCTTCTAGAAGGTACTGAAGAACTCTACTCTTGGGCAATGGAGATCCTGAACTCGCCTAGAGAAGTGAAAGTCCCTAATGTTACTACAAGTGCTTCATATAGCACACTTTTGTCTATATAGTGTATCACTTTCCAATGGAGATGTTCAAATAAATCATCAACACAAAAAAAGACTCTTGGAAATTGTAGTAAAAAAAACGATATGTAAGAATTTGAGATGTGGACAAAACACAGAATAGATAAGGTGAATCATTTTAATTGGAAATACTATAGCTGCATGGAGCAGGAAAATCTAAAACAAGAGTTTGGTATACAGGAATGATTTGTGGGTGGAGTAGGCGAAGTAATTGATTACCTCGTAATAAAGCTCAATAACATCACGTGTGTAGTCATTGTTTTTATCCCATGGCAGCGGCGGGCTGTCCTCTGAAAACATGTTTAGAGTGCTAAGGAGGTACAGAAAATGCATTGAGCATAGATTATCTAAATGAGATGCAAAAATAAGAAACGAAAGGAAACTGGAAAAAAGGATATCATATCAAGATGAGTTGCAAACATGTCTGTTTCACAGAAGTCCTCGACAAAGTCACTTGTCATGGCCTCTGCGTAAAGAAGCAGGACAGGCCAATGAAGAATGTTGTTTTTATCTAACATTGGCTTCTTCAAGCCCGTGAGTTCTCGGTACATTGCTTTGCCAATCTTCACGCCTCTGTTCTCGATCGCAGAGAGACAAGCCTGCCGCAAAACCAATAGAAAACTGAATCAAATAAGTGTTAACCTGCTTATCAAGTATCAAAGCTCTTGAATTTCAAGTAAAACAAACCTTGGCTTCAAACACAGCCCTTGAGACTTCAGCCTCATGTTGTTCTTTCTCATGCTTCTTTGAATTCACGAGTTTTAGAAGCTTCTTCAGGTCCTCGTTACTCGGGTCATTCTTAATTCCCTTTTCACAATAAGATTTTGCTTCGTTCAGCAAATCCAAAGACATCGATGCCTTTGCAGCTCGATACACCGCCTTTGTAAACCACCAAAACCCGTCAGGGAAATGCACAAAACGCTACAACGAAATCAAAAAAAATAAATCTTTATTAAAAAAAAAAAGTAACTACCTTAACGTTTTCGGGACATAACCTCATTGACTCCTCAGCATCGGTGAGTGCACGGCGATAGTTGCCTAATAGTAGATTGACATGAGCTCGATTCGAGAACAAAATTGAGGTCTCCGAGTCACTTAGAACTCTCTGATTAATGGCTTTCGTGTAACAATCAATCGCCTCAGAGTAATGTTTTTTCCCTTTCCTCACACATTCATTGCCTTGTTCCTGTGTTTGAACAAAGCACGAGAGAGTGGAGGCAACACTGTCAAAGAGTAATTATTGAGAAGAAGCATCATCGAATCAGGAGATTCAGAGCAAAAGAGAAGGAGAGAGAGGGAGTGAGTACTTTGAATTCGATGGCGGCGGACTCTTTGATAGCAGAAATAGCGTCAAGATCAGCCTTTTCGCTCTCCGTCATAGGTTCCGAGCCCGCGTCCATCCATAGCGCCATTGATTCGCAGCGAACGCAACACTCGAAGATTCGATTAACCTAGACGAAGACGAAGACCGGAGGAGTAGGAGTAGAAGCTTCGAGTTCTTTAGACTTGGGTTGGGAGGGAGAAGCAGAGAGACCGGTTTATTTCTATCGTTAGCCGAATACCGGTTTAAAAATTATCGACCCGGTTTGACCCTAATTATATTTATGGGCTGAGAGCTTTATGGGCCCAAGTAATCCAATTGAAATGAGTTTTATATACGCTTACAAAAATTATGAAACCCCCTCTTGTATTATTTTATGATAAAGATTTACAAAAAATTCATTAATTTTAAATATCGAGTTAAGTAAAGACAAAAAAACAAAAAAAATTGCGAAATTCCATCGGAGTCTAAAAAAGCGACTGAGAGTGAGAGGGGGACAGGACAGTGCAAAAAGGTAGAAGTTTCCGTTACTATCGGTGAATTTAAGAAGGTAGGGCCTTCAATGGGCCTAAACCTGGCCCGTAGACTAATATATCCGCTGGACCAGCACTATATATTTGTTGGGTATAATTAAGTTACATTCCAACACTATCATTATTAATTCTTTCTTTCTCTCTTTCTTTCTTTTTTTTTGTTAAGGACCACCACTATCATAATGCACGCTACATATAATATGGTTGGAATCGAAATTTTTACCAACCTTGAAGCTTTTTTGTAAAACATAAAGTTAAGTATTAAGGACTGATAATGTATATTATATGAATATAAGTATACATTCGTATATATATTGATAACAGTTCGAAGTTAATAAATTGTAAAAATAATTATATTATTCCACATGTTTTTTATCAGTCATAAATAACCGGAGTTATTTCTAGTTATTATGATATCCTACCAATTTAATGAAAACAAATACTGTAGTACTAAAATTCCATATTTTATCATTAAACTTCAGTTAAAGAAAAACATAGACGGCTTCTTAATTAGGATTAGTAAAGTTATTGAATCAAAATCCCATTTCTGTTTTGCGTATTTTTTTTTTTTTCCATTTCTAATGATTTTTTCAACTCACTCAATCGTTGACATCCGGTTTTTCATTTCTTTAATTTGTTGTTGTTGTTTGTCCTCAACAGAACAATTTGCGTACGTAAGCGACATTTGGTTCGTATTAACAGTGTTCATGAATTGAGAAACATACTATTTTTTCCATCTAAGAAAAGCGACCTTTGATGTTTGGAATTTGTTCTTATCCATAAAGAAATAATAAACGATAAAAAGACGAAATATCATGGAAAGTGAGCTGGCGTTAACTTAAAGTGGTATAAAAATGGTTTGGACAAAGCCATGACGATACCGACCAAACGCCAAATGACAAAACTACAGTAGCAGCAACAACTATATTAATTAAACTTGTCATTAATTATTTTGGTTTAAAACTATAAATACATTATCAAGAGGCTTCTAGATTGTTACATCATCGTCTCAACTCTTACAAGTTACATCCCCAATCATCCATTGTAGTGGAAATGTTTATTGCTCGTGAAAATGAAGTGTGAAGAAGGATGATTGATTTCTATATATTTGAGAAAAGTATAACCGGAATAACACGTACAATATTTAATCCTATTGTGAACTAGAAATGGTTTAACGTACGTACCCGGCGTTAGGTGTAGTACCAACAGTAGTAATATATTAACTAATTAATCATGTACTAAATGACATCTTCATTCGCGTTACATATATATATATATATATATATTTGTTTTAATGTATAGTCAGCAATAATTGACATTCATCATGTATTAGAAAATGGATAGCCACGTAAGAGATGCATGGCATGTGTAAGTAAGTCATCATCCACACATCGAATATTATCTAAACAAACAAACAAAACATACGGGCAGAAATAAACAATCATTTTATGTAAATCTATGATCTTATAGCTAGTTGCTTATTGATTGCAAACACTATATATATTCATCATAACATTAGTTTATATTCTAATTAATTAAGGGTCACCATTTCATCCTTAATAGTCTCAGACACACACTCTCACTTGACACTTGAGCAAGAGATGACTTACAAAAGTTACAAGTACATCGAGTACCAGATTATGAATATGATTTTATAATTAATGTACGGTTAATTAGGTGGACATATGTCTTAATTACACTGATGGATTCAAACGCATTGAAAGTATGATTAAAAAATTAGTATTTGTATGTGGATCTTTTTGGACTAGCTCTATCTATATAGAAAAAGCCATTTTCATACTCTCAAAGTTATTCCTAGTATTATATTATAACAAGTTGACACTCGTTTGTCTCATTGTTTTGGTGCAGAGATGTAAGAATGATTTTCCTTTCTTTTATATAGTGAAACGATAACGTATACACATCTCCACTTTTCACAAATTGATGTATAAAAAAAAGCTCAATATGTTCATATGTACCGCACGGAAGCCAGAAGAATGAATTGTTAAAAATAGACCTGCAATAACCGACATGTAATATAAATATGAATATTGCAGACTTGTAAACAACACATAGTATAGTACTCACGTGTAGGAAGAATATTCCGTGGACCGTGAATAAGGTTCCTCCTCCATAGTAGACTAGACTAGTAGTAGTAGCTCAGCGCAAATTAATACTATAATGGAATAATGCAGATTTTATATTATTCTGATTCACAATCAATCTCACAAAACTCAATTCATTATTTTGTTGGTAGGTAAAATGTAAACAATTTATTACTATTTCTAACAACTTTTCTGAATGTTACGCAATCTGATACTAAAAATTTTAAACGTGATGATAAGAAAATTGAGAGAATAAAAACGTAAAAAGCGGAATATGATTCCATTGCTTAGAATAGTTAAAAAAAAGATTAGTAGTAATAATGATAAGACGCTTTTATTGAATTATGCGGCCAATAATTAATAATAATTTTGAATCGTTAAAAAGACAAATTAAAAAAAAAGGTCACATTTACACGCACTCACATTGACGCATCGACGTCAAAGGCATCCATCGTTCGTAAGCACTCAAAAAGCTTACGGCTTTGTCACACACACACACACTATTAAAGCTTTAGGCAATACAGTAAGTCCAACGCAAAAATAAAAAGGTTGAAAAGGAAGAACCTTTTTATTAAGAAACAAATCTCGAATCAATCGAAATCGAACCCCCATACATAATTTACTTCCTTTTGCAAAAAGAAGGGATTAGAGAGAAAGAGAAGAAAAGATTATCCCTTTTGGCTTTTTCCTTTGTGGGTTATTAATTTTAAGCGAAGAGAAGAGAGATCTTCTCTGCTTCTTCGTCTCTCTCTCTCACGGTTTCTTTCTCGATTGCTCTCTCTCTCTCTCTCAAGAACCCAATTGACGTCTGCTTTCAGCTGATTTGTGTCTTCTCTCTCTCTCTGGGGGACCTATTTGATTTTTGATCTATCAAAAGCTGGTGTGTTTGTGTGTCCTTTTTGTTTGTTTGTTTGTTGTTTGTGTTTCCTTTTTTTTTTTTTTGTTGGGTATCTCTGTGATCGCTTCTACGTGTTGAGTTATTCAGAGAAACTCAATTTGTTTTGATTTGCAATGTGTCAATACGATTCATCGCCTCTCGTTTGTTTTTGCAGCTACGGCTTATTTGGGATGTAGTGATGATGATGAGATGCTTGTTTTATTAGCTCGAAGTATCCGCCTTTTGTTCATCTTACACAAACTCTCTCTCACACTAAATCTTCTTTTCGATCATGGATTTTAACGAGATCTCGTTCTTCTTCCGAGAGGATTTGCCACCGTTGGAGCTCTGTTCTGTCGTCATCAACCTTGTACTTTTTCTTGTGTTTCTGTTGGCTGTCTCTGCGAGGCAGATTCTCGTCTGCGTGAGAAGAGGCAGAGATAGGTTTGCCAAGGACGATACGGTTTCTGCTTCTAATGTTAGCTTGGAAAGAGAGATTAACGATGTTATTACTGTTGGGTTTGGGTTTAAACTGTCTTTGCTCTGCTGCTTGTATGTGTTGGGAGTTCAAGTTTTGGTGTTAGGTTTTGATGGAGTTAAGGTTATAAGAGAAGTCAGTGACTGGTTCGTTCTTTGCTTTCCAGCTGCTCAGTGTTTAGCTTGGTTTGTTCTTAGCTTCTCAGTTCTTCATTTGAAATACAAGTCATCAGAGAAGTTACCTTTCTTGGTGAGGTTATGGTGGTTTTTAGCGTTTTCGATTTGTTTGTGTACTATGTATGTGGATGGAAGAAGGCTAGCGGTTGAAGGTTGGAGTGGCTGTTCTTCTCATGTTGTGGCCAATTTAGCTGTTACACCTGCTCTTGGGTTTCTTTGCTTTGTGGCTTTGAGAGGCATTTCTGGTATTCAAGTTCGCCGAAGCTCTTCTGATCTTCAGGAGCCTTTGCTTGAAGAAGAAGAGGCAGCTTGTCTTAAAGTTACTCCTTATAGTAGTGCTGGACTAGTTAGCCTGATCACACTTTCTTGGTTAGATCCACTTCTCTCGGCCGGTTCTAAAAGACCGCTTGAGCTTAAGGATATACCGCTTCTTGCTCCAAGAGATAGAGCCAAGTCAAGTTACAAGGTCTTGAAGTCGAATTGGAAGAGATCAAAATCCGAGAATCCTTCAAAGCCTCCCTCTTTAGCTCGTGCCATTCTAAAATCATTCTGGAAAGAAGCAGCTTGCAATGCCGTCTTTGCTGGGTTGAATACTCTAGTGTCCTATGTGGGTCCTTATCTGATCAGCTACTTTGTTGATTATCTTGGAGGCAAGGAGATTTTCCCACATGAGGGATATGTTCTCGCTGGGATATTCTTTACCNGTTTTCGATTTGTTTGTGTACTATGTATGTGGATGGAAGAAGGCTAGCGGTTGAAGGTTGGAGTGGCTGTTCTTCTCATGTTGTGGCCAATTTAGCTGTTACACCTGCTCTTGGGTTTCTTTGCTTTGTGGCTTTGAGAGGCATTTCTGGTATTCAAGTTCGCCGAAGCTCTTCTGATCTTCAGGAGCCTTTGCTTGAAGAAGAAGAGGCAGCTTGTCTTAAAGTTACTCCTTATAGTAGTGCTGGACTAGTTAGCCTGATCACACTTTCTTGGTTAGATCCACTTCTCTCGGCCGGTTCTAAAAGACCGCTTGAGCTTAAGGATATACCGCTTCTTGCTCCAAGAGATAGAGCCAAGTCAAGTTACAAGGTCTTGAAGTCGAATTGGAAGAGATCAAAATCCGAGAATCCTTCAAAGCCTCCCTCTTTAGCTCGTGCCATTCTAAAATCATTCTGGAAAGAAGCAGCTTGCAATGCCGTCTTTGCTGGGTTGAATACTCTAGTGTCCTATGTGGGTCCTTATCTGATCAGCTACTTTGTTGATTATCTTGGAGGCAAGGAGATTTTCCCACATGAGGGATATGTTCTCGCTGGGATATTCTTTACCTCCAAGCTTATAGAGACAGTCACCACCCGCCAATGGTATATGGGTGTTGATATCTTAGGGATGCATGTTAGATCAGCTCTAACAGCTATGGTATACCGAAAAGGTCTCAAACTTTCGAGTATTNTCTTCATTTGAAATACAAGTCATCAGAGAAGTTACCTTTCTTGGTGAGGTTATGGTGGTTTTTAGCGTTTTCGATTTGTTTGTGTACTATGTATGTGGATGGAAGAAGGCTAGCGGTTGAAGGTTGGAGTGGCTGTTCTTCTCATGTTGTGGCCAATTTAGCTGTTACACCTGCTCTTGGGTTTCTTTGCTTTGTGGCTTTGAGAGGCATTTCTGGTATTCAAGTTCGCCGAAGCTCTTCTGATCTTCAGGAGCCTTTGCTTGAAGAAGAAGAGGCAGCTTGTCTTAAAGTTACTCCATATAGTAGTGCTGGACTAGTTAGCCTGATCACACTTTCTTGGTTAGATCCACTTCTCTCGGCCGGTTCTAAAAGACCGCTTGAGCTTAAGGATATACCGCTTCTTGCACCTAGAGATAGAGCCAAGTCAAGTTACAAGGTCTTGAAGTCGAACTGGAAGAGATCAAAATCCGAGAATCCTTCAAAGCCTCCTTCTTTAGCTCGTGCCATTCTGAAATCATTCTGGAAAGAAGCAGCTTGCAATGCCGTCTTTGCTGGGTTGAATACTCTAGTGTCCTATGTGGGTCCTTATTTGATCAGCTACTTTGTTGATTATCTTGGAGGGAAGGAGATTTTCCCACATGAAGGATATGTTCTCGCTGGGATATTCTTTACGTCCAAGCTTATAGAGACAGTCACCACCCGCCAATGGTATATGGGTGTTGATATCTTAGGGATGCATGTTAGATCAGCTTTAACAGCTATGGTATACCGAAAAGGTCTCAAACTTTCGAGTATAGCCAAGCAGAACCACACCAGCGGTGAAATTGTAAACTACATGGCAGTCGATGTCCAGCGCATAGGAGATTACTCATGGTATCTTCATGATATTTGGATGCTTCCGATGCAAATTATTCTTGCTCTTGCAATTTTATATAAAAGCGTGGGCATAGCTTCTGTAGCTACATTGGTTGCTACAATAATCTCCATTCTTGTCACGATTCCATTGGCTAAGATCCAGGAAGACTATCAAGATAAATTGATGACTGCGAAAGATGAAAGAATGAGGAAAACGTCAGAGTGTCTTAGGAACATGAGAGTTCTGAAATTGCAGGCATGGGAAGATCGTTACAGAGTGAGATTGGAAGAAATGAGGGAAGAGGAGAATGGTTGGCTTCGCAAAGCCTTATATTCACAGGCTTTCGTTACTTTTATCTTTTGGAGTTCACCGATCTTTGTAGCCGCAGTTACATTCGCTACTTCGATATTCCTAGGCACTCAACTTACAGCTGGAGGTGTTCTTTCTGCTCTGGCAACATTCAGAATTCTTCAGGAGCCACTTAGGAACTTTCCTGATCTGGTATCAATGATGGCTCAGACAAAGGTTTCTCTTGATAGGATTTCCGGGTTCTTGCAGGAGGAAGAGCTACAGGAAGATGCAACTGTTGTTATTCCACGTGGACTTTCAAATATAGCCATAGAGATTAAAGATGGTGTGTTTTGTTGGGACCCTTTTTCCTCTAGGCCGACATTATCTGGGATTCAGATGAAAGTGGAGAAGGGTATGCGTGTGGCTGTCTGTGGCACAGTTGGCTCTGGAAAATCAAGTTTTATCTCTTGCATCCTCGGGGAAATCCCAAAAATCTCTGGTGAAGTACGTTAATGTTTTGTGGTTGTTTCTTCTAAATTGCTCCACTTGTATTTTAATATTCTCTTAATTTTCATTGATCCACCTGCTGATAATTGTTATATAGGTTAGAATATGTGGTACTACTGGTTATGTGTCTCAATCGGCTTGGATTCAGTCTGGTAACATTGAAGAAAACATTCTATTTGGCAGTCCAATGGAGAAAGCAAGGTACAAGAATGTGATACAAGCATGTTCGCTAAAGAAAGATTTAGAGCTTTTCTCACATGGGGACCAAACTATTATCGGAGAGAGAGGTATAAATCTCAGCGGAGGCCAGAAACAGCGCGTACAACTTGCAAGAGCATTGTATCAAGATGCTGACATTTATTTACTAGATGACCCTTTTAGTGCTCTTGATGCACACACTGGCTCTGATTTATTTAGGGTAAGAAGCAATTTTCTATAACCTTAAACCACAATTTCATATTTTGAGTCTGAATGTTTGTATAACGTGGTTATTAATGGTTATACAGGACTACATTCTATCTGCATTGGCTGAGAAAACTGTTGTTTTTGTGACGCATCAAGTTGAGTTTCTTCCTGCAGCTGATCTAATATTGGTAAGAAACTCATTTTCTCGGTTTTACTACGCATTAATTTTGGCTACTGTTGGTCCTTTTAGAAATGCTAAAGGGTCTCTTATAGGTGTTTAGCTTACCAGATGTGATGAACTTGTCTCTATTGTTGCAGAAAGGTAAAACTGTTGAAGGAGTATTCAAACTATTATTGTTATGACAAGCTCTGAAAATGTCTATTTGTGTTGTTTCGAAGGTTCTGAAGGAAGGCAGGATTATTCAATCGGGTAAATATGATGATCTGCTACAAGCAGGTACTGATTTTAAGGCCTTAGTGTCTGCGCATCACGAAGCAATTGAGGCCATGGACATCCCAAGTTTCTCCTCAGAAGACTCTGATGAAAATCCAATCCTCGATAATTTGATCTTGCATAATCCAAAGTCAGATGTTTTTGAAAATGACATTGAGACTTTGGCAAAGGAATTACAAGATGGTGGATCTTCTTCAGATCTAAAGGCAATCAAAGAGAAGAAGAAGAAAGCAAAGCGTTCCCGCAAAAAGCAGCTTGTCCAAGAAGAGGAAAGAGTAAAGGGAAAAGTCAGCATGAAGGTGTACTTGTCATATATGGGTGCAGCATATAAAGGGCTTTTGATTCCTCTTATTATACTCGCACAAGCTTCTTTCCAATTTCTTCAGATTGCTAGTAACTGGTGGATGGCTTGGGCGAATCCTCAAACTGAAGGTGACCAGTCTAAAGTGGATCCCACACTGCTTCTCATCGTTTATACGGCTTTAGCTTTTGGGAGCTCTGTGTTCATATTTGTACGAGCTGCTCTGGTTGCAACTTTCGGTCTAGCAGCTGCACAGAAACTGTTCTTGAATATGCTCAGAAGTGTGTTCCGAGCGCCAATGTCATTCTTTGATTCCACTCCTGCAGGAAGAATTTTGAATCGGGTATGTAGATGTGGTATTATAACCAAAATCCACCAGTTTCTGTATTACTTTTCTGATTTTGGGAATTTTTATTGGTGGGCAGGTTTCTATTGATCAAAGTGTAGTGGATCTTGACATTCCTTTTAGACTCGGTGGGTTTGCTTCAACTACGATACAACTCTTTGGGATTGTCGCTGTAATGACCAATGTTACATGGCAAGTATTCCTTCTCGTTGTTCCGGTAGCGGTTGCTTGCTTTTGGATGCAGGTAAATCTATTTTCTATTTTCCCTCTGAATAACTCTTAAAAGATTTTTTTATTTATAAATTGACAGATATTGAAATCAAATGCAGAAATATTACATGGCTTCTTCAAGAGAACTGGTTCGGATTGTTAGTATCCAGAAGTCTCCAATAATTCATCTTTTTGGAGAATCAATTGCTGGTGCTGCCACAATAAGAGGGTTTGGCCAGGAAAAAAGATTTATCAAAAGGAATCTTTATCTTCTCGATTGTTTTGTTCGACCTTTCTTCTGCAGTATCGCTGCTATCGAATGGCTTTGTTTACGCATGGAATTACTTTCCACACTTGTATTTGCTTTCTGTATGGTTTTACTCGTCAGTTTTCCACATGGAACCATTGATCCAAGTAAGTATATCTAGTTCCTTCAACAGAATAAAACATCAACGAGAAGCTGTTTTTTTTTTCTAATAGTAATGTTTCTGTTGTAATAATAGGCATGGCAGGGCTTGCTGTGACATATGGGCTTAACTTGAATGGACGCCTATCACGATGGATACTTAGCTTTTGTAAGCTTGAAAACAAAATTATCTCAATCGAAAGGATTTATCAGTATAGTCAGATTTTAGGAGAAGCACCACCGATTGTCGAAGATTTCCGCCCACCGTCCTCGTGGCCTGAAACGGGAACAATAGAGTTACTTGATGTTAAGGTACTAATTCAAAAATAGTATTTTTACTACCTTCTCTGCACTTTTATTTCTCTGTTTTCTTATTGCTTCGTGTTCTTTTTTAAGGTTCGTTATGCTGAGAATCTTCCAACAGTACTCCATGGGGTAAGCTGTTTGTTTCCTGGTGGAAAAAAGATTGGAATTGTTGGGAGAACGGGAAGCGGAAAGTCAACTTTGATTCAAGCTTTGTTTCGGTTGATTGAGCCAACTTCTGGAAAAATTACTATAGACAACATAGATATTTCTCGAATTGGTCTTCATGATCTCCGTAGTCGCCTTGGTATTATACCTCAAGATCCTACATTATTTGAAGGAACAATCCGAGCCAATCTTGACCCACTCGAAGAACATTCAGATGATAAAATCTGGGAGGTTATATATTAATATATCCTATATGTTGTTTCTGCCTTAGATGTTAATCCCTTGGAATTGGAATTTGTTTCTAGAGTTTTACTCAACTTTTTTGCTTACAGGCGCTTGACAAATCCCAGCTTGGAGACGTTGTTAGAGGAAAAGACCTAAAACTTGACTCTCCAGGTAACTATTTGCACAAAAACATACCTTTATCCTTTTCTTTTAATTCCGGTATTTTTCGCTTCTTTCTACTGATTTTTGGACTCAAAATATGAACCAATTAGTGCTAGAAAATGGAGATAACTGGAGTGTTGGGCAGAGACAGCTGGTGTCACTTGGACGAGCATTACTAAAACAAGCGAAAATACTTGTGCTTGATGAAGCAACAGCATCAGTTGATACTGCAACAGACAATCTAATCCAGAAGATCATCAGAACGGAGTTTGAAGACTGCACGGTCTGCACCATTGCTCACCGGATCCCAACTGTTATCGACAGTGACCTTGTTTTGGTTCTTAGCGACGGTAAGTCATATACAAATTAAAAAAAACATTAAACGACCCTTTATCTTCATATTACCTGTCTTTTGGGAGAATTCAGTGTTGTGTTTACGGTTTGTGTTGCAGGTAGAGTAGCAGAGTTTGATACTCCTGCGCGGCTATTAGAAGACAAATCATCCATGTTCTTGAAATTGGTAACAGAATACTCCTCAAGATCTACTGGGATCCCTGATTTTTGATCACCCATGTTAAAAAAATTCAGTTTAGGGGAGAGGATATAAAAGAACTGAAATGTGACAAAAAGCTTAAGGTCTAACCGTCTAAGTAAGGGAGAGTTTTCCAGTCGGTTTAAAGAGAAAAAAAGCATGAAATGATGCAATCTTCAAGCTTAAAAAACTTTGGGGGTTTAAATCTCATCTTTTGACATTGGGAGAAAACCTTTTTGTACTGAACAGTTAGTTTATATGTGCTTTTGATATTATCAATCAATAATCTGGCAAAAACAGAGAAAGATTAGAAGAGATCAATGAGGAGCTTAATCCTTTGTTAATCATCCAAGACACAATTGTATAATAGTGGTGACTAATCTGTACTGGGCTTATGATGAGCGTCATATAAAGCCCAATAGCAGTATTGTGACGTTGTAGTACCCGATGAAGAAAACGAGGCGTGTGGAGCGTGCGTGTATAAATGCGCACGTAGTGAACAGAACACTCACCACGCTGCTGCATTTAATTTCCTTCAACGGTCGTATTTTTTATTTTAGGCTATATAATTAGAAGTCACTTAAACATATTAAAAATTGAAAAATTGCATTGGCCAATGGTTGATTTTGTTGAGTTTGAGTATATAATTAATTTCATTAATCCAGTAAAATTCAACAGAAACCAAATAAATTTTCAAAATTTTGTGTTGCTCAAAAAGGGCAAAAACAAAGCTAATAATATACGCAATAAAATCTAACCATTAAATCTCGTGAAGAAGCAAAAAGTAAAAAACACAGAGAGACAAAGGCAGACAAAAAAAAGCCTTACAAGTGAAAAACTTGAACAGCTTCACTTAATAGTTCCTGTCCTGAGCTTTGAAATAACAAAAGAGAAGAAGCTCCTACCCTCTGCAACATACAAAGGATACTCGTGATGCAGAGCTCTTACTCTTCACGAGCTTCATCATCTTCTTCCTTAGACTCCGAACCCCAGGTTTTGAATTACTCTTCACTCTTCTTTAAATACCCATTTCTTCTTCTCCAATACCATGCACTTCAACAACACTAACCAACCAACTCCTTTCTTGAGCTCGCTGCAATGGAATCCAAAATTTTCCTACTCTACACTACCTTCCTCCTTCTCTTCTGTTCTTCTTTCTCTTCCTCAAAAATCCTACAGAAACAGACTTACATTGTTCAGCTTCATCCTAACACCGAAACCGCTAAAACCTTTACCTCAAAGTTTGATTGGCATCTTTCTTTCCTCCAAGAAGCGGTTTTGGGTGTTGAAGAAGAAGAAGAAGAAGAGCCTTCTTCACGACTTCTCTACTCCTATGGCTCTGCCATGGAAGGCTTTGCTGCTCTATTAACTGAATCAGAAGCCGAGATGCTGAGATATTCACCTGAAGTTGTTGCAGTGAGACCTGACCATGTTCTCCAGGTTCAAACCACTTACTCTTACAAGTTCTTGGGACTCGACGGTCTTGGGAACTCCGGTGTATGGTCTAAATCTCGGTTTGGTCAAGGCACCATTGTCGGCGTGCTTGATACAGGAGTTTGGCCTGAAAGTCCTAGCTTTGACGATACCGGGATGCCTTCTGTTCCACGGAAATGGAAAGGGATTTGCCAAGAAGGAGAGAACTTCAGTTCCTCGAGCTGTAACCGAAAGCTAATCGGTGCTAGATTCTTCATCAGAGGACACCGTGTCGCTAACTCCCCAGAGGAATCACCAAACATGCCTCGTGAGTACATCTCGGCAAGAGATTCAACGGGACATGGGACTCACACGGCTTCAACAGTTGGTGGATCCTCTGTTTCGATGGCAAGTGTTCTTGGCAATGGAGCTGGTGTGGCTCGTGGGATGGCACCTGGAGCTCACATTGCAGTCTATAAAGTTTGTTGGTTCAATGGTTGTTACAGCTCTGACATTCTAGCAGCTATAGATGTAGCCATTCAAGATAAAGTCGATGTTCTTTCGCTCTCCCTTGGCGGTTTCCCCATTCCTTTGTATGATGACACGATTGCCATTGGAACCTTCCGAGCCATGGAACGTGGTATATCTGTAATCTGTGCAGCTGGTAACAATGGTCCAATCGACAGCTCGGTTGCAAACACAGCTCCTTGGGTCTCAACCATTGGTGCAGGCACGCTTGATCGAAAATTTCCTGCTGTGGTCCGTTTAGCTAACGGAAAGCTTCTCTATGGAGAGTCATTGTATCCAGGGAAAGGTTTAAAGAATGCCGAGAGAGAGGTTGAGGTTATTTACGTCACGGGAGGAGAAAAAGGAAGTGAGTTCTGCTTGAGAGGGTCACTTCCAAGAGATAAAATCCAAGGCAAAATGGTGATTTGTGACCGAGGTGTCAATGGAAGATCGGAGAAAGGTGAAGCGATTAAAGAAGCAGGTGGAGTTGCAATGATCTTAGCCAACACAGAGATCAACCAAGAAGAAGATTCTGTCGACGTTCATCTCTTACCAGCTACATTGATAGGATACGCCGAGTCAGTTCTTCTCAAAGCTTATGTTAATGCCACGGTGAAACCAAAGGCAAAGATCATTTTTGGTGGGACGGTGACTGGGCGGTCAAGAGCACCGGAAGTGGCTCAGTTTTCAGCTCGAGGACCAAGTTTAGCCAATCCTTCGATACTAAAACCGGATATGATTGCTCCGGGAGTCAATATCATCGCGGCTTGGCCTCAGAATCTAGGACCAACTGGACTTCCTTATGACACCAGAAGAGTTAACTTCACTGTAATGTCAGGAACTTCAATGTCTTGTCCACATGTTAGCGGAATCACTGCTCTTATCCGGTCTACATACCCGAATTGGTCTCCCGCTGCTATCAAGTCCGCATTGATGACAACAGCAGATTTGTATGATCGTCAAGGCAAAGCGATAAAAGACGGTAACAAACCAGCTGGTGTGTTTGCCATTGGAGCAGGGCATGTAAATCCGCAAAAGGCTATAAACCCGGGGTTGGTTTACAACATTCAACCAGTGGATTACATTACTTACCTCTGCACGCTAGGGTTCACAAGGTCAGACATTTTAGCAATCACTCACAAGAACGTGACCTGCAACGGTATATTGCGGAAAAATCCGGGGTTTAGCCTCAATTACCCGTCCATTTCAGTGATTTTCAAACGTGGCAAGACGACAGAGATGATCACAAGACGTGTGACTAACGTTGGAAGCCCTAATTCGATATACTCGGTGAACGTCAAGGCTCCTGAGGGGATCAAAGTGGTTGTAAACCCTAAGAGACTTGTGTTTAACCACGCAGATCAAACGCTGAGTTATCGAGTATGGTTTGTATTGAAGAAGAGAAACAGAGGAAAAATTGTGGCTACCTTTGCACAGGGACAGTTGACTTGGGTCAACTCTCGGAACCAGATGCAGCGAGTTAGGAGCCCAATCTCTGTGACTTTGAAGAATTGAGCCAATGAAGGAAACGTTACATTCTGTTTCAAAAGTTTGTGTTAGCTTTTAAATAGTAGATTTATTAGGTTTTGATGCTAAGAAAACCTAGTGAAGCTGATTCATTGTTGTTATTCTACTACACACACTAGCTGTATTTCATTTTTCAGATTTTGAAAATGAAACTAATAGTGATTCTATCATATAGTTCGATTTCATCACTAAACCTTAATCCAGATGCTAGCTTTCTTTGATTTTTCTGCACAATCAAACCACTAAAACAACAAATTACTGGCCATTATGCGATCAAAAGGAAATAAATTGAGTTCGAGCAATATTCAGTCAGGCGCCATAGGAGTGATAAACCCTAAATATACAAATATCTTCAAAGAGAAGGTTCAGTTGTTGTTTGATATGTACATTCTTGTATACTCATATATGTGAATGTGATTAACAATTTACAGATCAAAGACATGTAATCAAATTAAAGAAACAAGAAACGAACCCTGGCTTTTGTTTTTAAGTAAAACAATATATCTGTGTTCTTGTCTCTTTCATATCTCTTTGTTCCCACTTCCATCATTGATCATATGCACCTGACAGAATATGATTCACCTTCAGATCGATGCTGGACTGAAAAGTATTTCTTAACATATGCAGAGACGATCTGAGACAGGGAATTGATGTTTTTGCTATATACCAACTCTGGTTTCACTTGATGTCTTCATGATTCTGAGTCTTTTCACGGACCCGAGGAACATTCTGAGAACACGAAAAGATCGTTTATACATAACAAATAAAGATGATGAATAAGGAAGATATTAAGAGCAAATACGTACTGCCAAGGAACATCTCCTACAAGCATCCAATCTCCGTCTTTATCTTGATACGTTATGATATATTCTGATGAGCCATCCAGCAATTTACAAGCTTGTGTTTCCTTGATTTTCTTGCATCCTTGTGTGTTTGATCCTGCAAATTGATCGATTTAAACCAGTCAAATTCAAGAGACACAGAATTTGAAAAGACATGAAATAGAATTAAAAAAACTGACCTGTTACAGAAGAAGGTATTTGGAAAAACATATGTTCCAAAGTTCTCGCCAAGGCTTCGTAAGACTCCAGAGCATTGAGATCAACCTTCCTTCCAATTATAACTCCGTCCATTGTCACCTTCACAAGCATAGAAGCAGTCCTGGTAGATTTGATGAAGGAATCATCATCCTTCTTTGCAGCCACCACGCCAATTTTTGTTGTGTCCTTTGGAATGTCAGAAGTCAAGGCACCTTCAGTAGCTAATGACTTAGCTTGGTTGACCAAACTGTTAATTCTGTAAGTCCGTAGAGGCGGCCAACCTACGGCAACTTGTCTGCTCCATTACCATAAGAAATTAAAATCAGAAATAGCAAACTGCAATATACAAGAGAAAGAACAGTATGACATTACCAATGTAATCCACAAGTATAACTCAAAAACATTTCAGAGAACGATCCAGTCCTGTGATTAATTCATTCGTCCATTACATATATGTCTAAAATTAGAAAAAGAGATAGCAAACATCAATACAAAAGACAAGAGAAGAGACATCATATAACATTACCAATGAAATCCAAAAGCATAACTTAATATTACATAGGGGCCTAGAAACTCTATTTGATTCAAAATCTACCTAGCCTTGATTTGATAACAATACTAAAATCTGAGACCAATCATATACATATATACATATGGTCTATAAGTCTGCAAGTTGAAATTTTTACCTGGTAGGGTTTGAGGCAGCGGCAGAAGAATCAGCAGAGCGTTTCGTTCCACTTTCTCTGGTGAGAGAAGAAGACGAGGACGACAAAGAAGATCGAACCTTCCGACGACCTTTCAGACCAATGCTAAGACCCAAAGCTAGGTCGAGCTCTGTCTCTGACACCGACTCGTCAGGGCAAGACGAATCCTCTGAAGACAGTGCAGCGTTGTCGTCTTCTCCGATCATCACCGACCCACTTGAAGAACAAACATCTCCGAAACCATTCATAATCCCCAAAATCAATAAACGAAACACACAAAGCAAAAGAGACGAAAACGCCACTTAGTGCCTAAGAAGAAACCTTGATTCAAATCCAATCATCGATCAAAGTCTGAAGAAACCCATAAAAACAATAAAGGTTTCAACTTTTCAATACCTCTTACAATTCTAAAATCTCGAGACAGAATTAACGCAAATAAAAAAAAAAAAAGAATCTTCAGGTAACGCACGGATCCCAGAGCTAAAATTGGGAACAAAACGAGGTTTCTTCTCTTGATTCGAGAGGAAGACTTCGATTCACGCGGATCAAAACAAGAAAAAAAAAATCGAAACTTTTTATCAGAGAGAGAGAGAAGAGAAAGGAAAAAGCGGAAACGGTACACGAATGCGTTTGGTTTGGGTTTGTTCGTCTAATTAAGTGTAATAAATAAGTTTGTTTGTTTAATTTAATTACATCGTGGGACCCACCTGTATACACTTCTAAACGACAAGCGTTTTACGTTAAATCCTACGCTAAACGTGTTTATTAATCTTTCCGTAATTAAAGCTTCTTCTTCTTCTTCTTCTTCCTTTACAAGCAAACAATCAACTTAGGGCGGGCTCCCATGGTAATCTCTTCACCATCTTTCATCGCCGTACCAGTTGTTCTTCTCCTTTGGTCCCGTCGGACCTTCTTCGCCAGACAATTCTACTGGAAGTTTTCTCAGTACGTTGGCGAGTGAAACCCTAACCGTCCTCGGAAATCGAGTCATCAACCTCTCTATCTCCTCCCTTGAATCGTACACAACTTTTGGTCCCCATTCTCTCATATACTGCAGCCACGGCGTTTCTGCCACCACCACACCGTCACGGTTTAGATACTCTGCCGCAACGATCTCATACTTTGAGCTCGAATCAACCAAGAGATCGCTACTAGCAGTGTCGTTCCTTATCCCAACTCCAAGCATCGTCGATCCCTGTAGGTAAGTCCCAGCCTTGGGAAAGCTTGCGTGACCATGTTTCGACGAGTATACAACTGCTTTGTTGCTTCCCGGGATGAACTCTAGGTCGTAAGCTTCGATCCACTCGCCCCCACTGTGCTGAGAGAAGTAGATTGAGTAAAGTTCACCTGAGAAATTGCTGATTCGTAGAGTGAAATGTTCCCAATCGCAGACGTGTTGTCCGATACTGATCAATGAGACATCGACCAGTCCTAGTTTTAACGTCGCTGGTCCATTAAAAGGACAGAAGATCCAGAAGACGAGATCCGTGAACGTTCCTCCAAGAGCAGGCTTAACGTGAATGTAAAGCTTCGAGCTTTCAAGGTTTCCTAGCTTGACGAAATCTCTTTGTTGATCATCACACGGCAAATCAATCCAAAACTGTTTGTCATTGCTTCCTCCTGGAGGCAAATTCGAGCCATTTTCTTCGATAAGTTGATAGATCGGATTACCCTTTTCGCAGAGAACTGCACCGTTCTTGAAGAACCAAGATACAGAAGAAGGTAAGTAGATTTCACCAGGGTGGAAGACTAGTGTAGGACCATAGTGTTGAATCAAAGCTTGAATCTGATCAACATTTGGCATAGCGTGTAAACCCGAATCAAGATTCTTTAGACAAGCAATACCAATACCAATACCGAGACCTTCTCTACCAGCAACAAGCCGAGTTCTGCAGAAGAAAGTACCAGGAGAGACACCTCTGCCCCACATTCCTCTGTCCGAAGGCCGAATGCTCCATATAAACAAAGGAACACCTAAAGGTTCTGAAACAGCAGTGACAATGACATTGTGGGTTTCACATTCATCAGTAAGATCAGATCTAACACATCTAACTACATTCAGCTCTGGTTTCGCGGAAGTCTTTGTAACCACAAAACCAATCGATCTATACCCTTCAGGAGGCTGCGGTAACCAGAAGTAACCGCGTCCGTTTGTATTATTAATACGTTCTTCTTCTGCTGAATCATTCGAGCTCCAGACAAGAGTAAAATCAACAGGTTCCACTAACGCAGGCTTTTGTTCCTCTTGTTCTAATGAATCCACTAAATCTCTAGCCACAAGAACATAACCTCTCAAAGGATGAGAATCAGATTGACAGTAGTGACCTAAGCAATGGAAGTTTGTAGGCAACAACCCCTTTGGTTTGTAGAAGGAGATGCTCTTGTTCTTCTCTGTGGATCTGTATCGCCATATGAATTCAAAATTCGTAATTTTTATGACTTCCAATTTGCCGAGATTGATTGTTCCAGAGCCAAATCCTTGACCTGATCATTCTCAAAGGATGCAGAGAAAAAAAAAACAAAAATCAGAGAATTTATAAAGAATCTTTTTCCCCTGTTTAAAGATTCTAATTAACCATTGTTTGAATTAGATTAGCGGATATAGGGGAGAGATCCAATTGAATAATCCTAAGGGAATTGGGGGTCAAATCGAGAAACAACCACCAAGGAAAAAGCAAACCAAAAGTTGGAATTTTTTGGAAATTCGGGAATTTGATGGAATAGGAGCTTTACCTGGAGGCCATTGGGGAATGGGAGACGGAAGGGAGAAGGTTACAGGGTCTTTTAATGGCGCTAGATCTGTGACATTGTTCCAATGGAGACATTTGTAACCTAACATATTCCCTCTCTGATCTCACCAAAACCCTAATGAAAGGAAGATGAAAGATGTCAGCTTTGTTTGTAGCATCCTTTTGCCCTTCGGAATAAACAAAAATTTCAAGTTTTTAATTATTATTTTCTTCTTATCAGAGAAAACTCAAGAAAGAACCCAAAAAAAATAAAGTCACGGAATTTAACAGTTTTATGCAATTCTACACATAACCGATTACCTTGGGGGACAAGTTATCACCTTTGTTATTCCAAGAAACTTGTTATCAACACAAGTAACAGAAGATGTTGATGAACACGAGAAACTTTTGGACTGTCGCACAAAAACAAAATATCTTTTCTTCAATATATCCAAATATACCCTATAAGTTGTAAGTGTGTTTTATTAACCCATAAAAGTCTAAATTTGAGGTCCATTCCCCAAATACTATGAAAATTTTGATCAATTTCGAAAATATATATGTGAATTACTGAATTTCTTTTATTGAAGTTTATACTAGAAAAATAATCTCTCACTTTTTTCTTCAGATAAACGGACGAGCTTCCTCCCATTCTATATATGGTGAAATTAATAACGAATCTGTTTTGTAGATTTCTATGACAAGTTCGTTCCCTCATGCAAGATTAACTTAAGATAATTTTTAACCGCACTAACCGGCTCATCAATTCTAATTCTCTGGTTACAATCTGTCTAATAACCGACGAACATCCGACAACCTTTACGGATCACGCAACTGAAGAAAAGTAAATCTCTTTGTCACTGATCGAGAAAAGATACATATTCGACACTAAACTTGAGTAGGTAGAAGCAAATGGTTTATCAATCTCGCTACAAAATCAACCACCAACAGTGAACAGGCTCTCAGTAGTACGTGTTGTAGTAAGCTTGCGGAGCAGCAGCAGCAGCAGCAGGTTGCTGCACCGGCGCAACCACTGGTGCTGCTGGAGGAGCATAGCTCTGTGTCGGGTATGTCTGAAAAAGTTTTAACATAGTAAAGATCCAGTTAGTTGATCCAATCTAAACAACTCGTGGCTGATCCCTGTAATTTTGGTTATTGAACAACTATTTTCGTTACCTGAGCAGGATATGCACCATAAGCAGCAGCAGCCTGTGGCACAGGTGTTGGTGCTGGTGGAGCTGTGTAGCCGGCGGGATATCCCCCATATGCACCATAAGCAGCCTACAGAGTATATTCAAAACACTATTATAAGAGTAAAAGCATACATGCAAGAACAGATATGGGTTTGGTATCTATCTTTGGTATTTTTACCTGTTGACCGTAAGCAGGGTTCCATTGTTGCGGTTGAGCAGGAGCTGCTTGTGTTGGTGGCCAAGTCTGAGGCTGCGCCGCATAACCACCAGACCATTGAGTCTGAGAATTTGGATATGCATTGGATACTGGCTGGGCAGGTGGAGTGCCATTGTAAGTTTTCGCCATTTTCGTCCTATCTGACGAGAGAAAATCATCTGCGCTGCGCTTTCTCAGCTCTGATGTGCTCCGTTGAGATAAAAAAAGTTTTGCATGCAGATCTTTCGCTTTATTAGTGGGCTTCGCATCTCCAAAAAGACCCAAGAACTGCAAAAGCCATAAACATCTGGGTGTTTAAAACAATAATATAGATACAGGATCTTCATATAAGGATTGTCTTATTTCTTGTCCATTACCTCTATATATGTTAACAATAGCTCTTCCCTCTCAGTGGAACTCGCAGTGTTCTGGGTATCAGCATCTGGCTTGATAAATTTTTCGACAAGCGGCTCAAGGTAATCAATCTTTCTTGGTGGTAGCAGGATCGATTCTAAATGAATCAGTGATTCCAAGAGAGGTTTTGACGGTTGTAAATGGTCAAGTGCTTCGGCTACAATCCTCCTAGCTTTCTCAGCATCCCCGGCAACCTGCAAGTAGTATTGAGAAAAGTAAGAAGCCAAACACCATTATACTCCGTCAAGAAAACATAACGAGTTCAAAAATCAGTTGTATAACGTCTTGGTAGTCAAGAGCATGTGACGTACCAAGTATGAAAACCGTGCATACTGAGCATACAGAAATGGCAGTATTGGGGAATGTTCTTTCCCCTTTTCAACAGCAATTACTTGCTCATACAAAGTGAAAGCATCATCCAGATTACCCTACAGATAAGATTAGGAGACACGTAAGGGAAACAAACAGTGATAAATAATCTATGCTAATTCTTTAATCTCCATGAAAGCTTACTAGTCGGCGTTCCATGTAAGCATGTTCGTTTACTGCTTCAAGAAGTCCGGGAGAAATTTCAGAGTGCATTAACTGGTATACAGCTCTCGCACCAGCTATATCCCCATTCTCCTCTTTCAGTCGAGCAGCCAAAAGGTGAATCTCTGGTTGTTTCTATCAAAGAAAAGAAAGCAGATAAATAACTACGAGGGTCAACACTGACTATTTCTAAGTTATTCAACAAAGTTAATCGTAAATCATGAAATTTGACTATCCAAAAAGGTTTGGAGAAACAAATTTCGTACCTTGACAAAGACTTGAGTTGCTCGAGCAAGGGCATTGTCGGCAAGGTCGGTACTTCCATTTTCTTTCATGTTTAATACATATCGGATCCAGTATTCTGGGTAATTTGCACAGGCAACCACACATCTTTCATACAGCTTGACGACCTGTTGGATTAGGCACTCAAATGTAAAACACAAATGATAATCACTAGCAAAAAAAACATGTAATCATAGAAAGCACATAGGAGAAAACCACAAGAAATACTCTACAAGTCCAACAGAGGGGCCCTCACATACAGAGGGACCCTCCTTGCCTGACAGACAGATTGTTAGGAAGACACCTGCATTAATAACATTAGAACTTTAACAACAAAGATAACTCGTGTACCTATAATATCCATTGACAAATTGAGAGTTTGAAGTACTTAGCCTTAAAAGTTACCAAATTGAGCCCCATGCTTTGGTCTCAGTTAATTCCCATTTAAAACTTGTTTGATCCAATGGAAACCCAATCAAGCATATGATGCACCAGATACTACTTGACTGTAGGTCAATAATATTACTGAGGTACAACTTAATCTACAAAACACTTTTTACGTTCACATAAGAGAGTTATGCACCCCAGTACCTTATTGAAGTCTCCATCCTTTTCTATGAAATTCAGATAATTGTGCCAATTCTCCAGCTCAGCGACATTGAGAGGCCGCACATGGAAATAGGGCCTCCTTATAGCCATTTCAAAACCAATGATTTTGGATTCAAACTCTTTGGCTTTTGTATATATGGCTTCTCTGATGCCAACGTATTTCTTCAACTCCTCAGGATCAACTGAACCAGCACTTTCCAGTTTAGGGGATTGATCGGTGGAACCATCAGCCTGAGATTGACCTTCATCTGCCTTTCCACCAGACGCAGATGGTGCACTCTCAGAAGCATCAACACAAGCAGCAGCTGCAGCAGATTCCTCAGCACTCCTTAGTTCCGACAGAGGCCGTGTCTCAGCTAGTTCCTTAAAGCTATAGCAAGACAATCGATTATCAAAACAAAAACAAAAAATACGAGAAAGAAGAGGCAACATAAAAAACTATCCAGTTCAGCACAGACGAAAATGATTAATTAAGTCACCAAAATTACCTGCTGAAATATCTATCAAGATTTTGAATTGGATTCTCCAATATTCTGGTGTAAATCATGGCAACTCGGCTCCAGTCCTGCTGCATGTACTCGTACTCGATGTATTTGTCCCACAATGGAGAGGAAAGGAAATCAGTCCCAACGTAAACCAAAGCTCGTTCAAAAAGCCTGCAGCAGCATTATAGTTAAAGGAATGTCATATGAGATGAAAGACACAGACATATCCAATCAATAAAGACAAACACAACTTCTATGGAGAAATGGATTCACTCTTTGAATGCATGATACTGCCAAACACTGCATTTACCTTCCTGGTAAAAGCATACCATGGCCAAAATCGAGCAGTCAGGGGCTACCTAAGCCCAAAACTAGTTGACATCTTCCCAGCAGCATTTTGCATATGGATGCACTTCAGAGGGAGGGTGACAAATAAAACAGGTATATTTTAACTTCAAAATTTTCAAACCAGAGAAGAAGAGAGCAATAAAAAACGGAGCAGTTTCAGATAAAAATATCAGATAGGTATAGAAGGAAGCTGAAAACTACTGTATTTGCATAGAAGAAAAGAAGTATTTTAAAAATAATTCCATCAGATCTTTCCGCCTTAAATGAGAGGACTTGCTGTAGCAATCTAAGAAAAGGGTTAGATGGTAAAAATCATTTTGTCTAGGTAATTGAAAAATCAACCAAGTTGTTAATACACATACAATTAGAAGAATAAGGCATAAGCATTCATTACCTTCTGATTGTGTCTGGATCTCCGTATGTGTTGATGGCAAAAGTGCAATAATGCAACCAGATGTCCACAGAATATGTCACTCCCTGCACTGCTCTTTCATAAACCTCCACGACCTTGTCCATTGCCCCCACTCGAGCCTCATGATCCGCATACTTTTTCCAATAGCCATAACACAAAGGGAATTCAGCTAGGAAAGCATCATACACCTTCCGGATTTTTGCTATATTGTCCTGTAATTAGGGCAGCAAGAAAAACAAATGAATGAAGTACCAGACGACAAAAACCTAGCAAAAGATATTGAAAGATGACAGCGACTTATGGCGTACAACTATAAGGGGAATACTCTTTCATTACTAATAAGATTCAAGTAGCAAAACAAGTTATAAAAACATGATACAGATGAGAGACATTTTGGAGCCGACGCCAAAGAAAATTTCAGAGGTCAGAGAGCAGAGTACATAGAGAAAGAGAAAATGAAAATCCACACATACCTGAGCTATCCTCTCCGTCTCATCAATCAGGGCAGTCCAAGCATTGAACTCTAAGGAATTAGCCTTTACGATATTCCATAAGCGCTCCTCTTCTGGTGAGAGAGCAGAGCCTGTAACAACAGCCAAGGAATTAAATCATCAAAGTTAAGAATCTGTTCAAGTTGTAATGGTGTCATTAGTGAGAAAGAATATAAACATGAACATATACATATATACAAGCTAAAGAAAGAAGAAGAAATTACCAGGATTGTCTCCAAGCTCCGATGCTGGAGCTGTTACAGCCACGTTATCTGTTACAACTCCATTCTCAGCAGGAGCAGTAAGACCAACTCCATGGGCAGTCCCATTGACCGAGTGTGATGGATCAACATTAGGTGCAGTCTCTTTCCCAGTGGATTCCACAGTCGTAGCAGAAGCATTATAATCTCCATATGAAGCAGAAGTATATCCTTCAGCAACCATGGCCTCGCTGTCTCCCATAACTTTCCTAGAACAGAAAAGTAAGTTCACATCAGTATATTCCTACGAATTACAATCTAGAAGGCAGCATAAGGAGTTTTCTAACATGACAAGCTAAGATCTTATCATAATCAAAACAAAATCAGAAACCCGAAAAAACCGAGCTAATGAGAGAAACCCTAGGTTTATTCCCAAATTCGTAAAACGAGACAAGGATATTATTATTAACCTCGTGAACTGAAGAAGATTGCTCGCTTCTAGAAGTCTTCCCAAACTAGTCGATTCCTGTCTTCGAAAGTGGCTTCAATGGAAAAGAGCTCTCAGCTTCTTTTTTTTTTTGATTCTGGGTTTTGTTTCGTTTAAAGAGAGGAGGAGGAGGGTATAGGGTTAGAGAGACGACGATATACTAAAACCAAAGGGGCGACGCGTATCGTGTTTTTGGTCGGCGCACTTTACGATCAGTTGAACTGAAACTGGGCCGTTAATAATAACTAATGGGCCTTTAAATTACTTAATGGGCCTTTAGATAACTTAATGGGCTAAGTAAACCGCCCATTAAAAAACCCTTTCATTAAATGAGTAAAACCCTCGCTCCGTCCGTGCTCTTGTGTAACTTTTTTCGATCTCTCTCTCTCTCTCTGTCGATTTCCAAAAGCAATGGCGCCTAAGAGAATCGGAGCCGGCGGTAAAGATTCGAGCATCTTGGCGAAGATTGCAAACTCGGACATCGTCTCTCAAGGAAAAAGCGCCGCGTGCGACGCCGTTTACGTGTCGAAGAAGCTGTTAAAGAGCACCGGGAAGGCGGCGTGGATCGCAGGTACGACGTTGCTGATCCTCGTAGTGCCTTTGATCATAGAGATGGATCGAGAGCAGATACTTAACGAGATGGAGTTACAGCAAACCAGCCTTCTCGGAACTCCACCGGCCGCTGGGATGCCGATGTACTAATCTTGAGAAACCCTAATTCGTCGATCATATCATTATTTCGATTTTGGTATGTTCATGCTTTTTTTTTTATTGTGCTATTCGATTAGAAACGCTTAGTTGCCTTGTGTACGCGTAGGTTTACTTATAAGGGTTTTTTTCTCAGTGAATTCGCTATTTTTTCAAGCTTGTGTTTGAGCATCATTCTTAGAATTTTGTTTGGCAATTTATGGTTTGTGCACTATATAAGAAAAAACAGAGCTTTTCTTGTAGAAGTGGATTATATTTATGCAATAAGTGATGTTAATGGAGGATTGTTAAACTCATACCTACCAAAAGATTTCAAATTTGAGCACTATATAAAAAAAACAGAGCTTTTCTTATATTTATGCAATAAGTGATGTTAATGGAGGATTGTTAAACTCATAAGCTGTCAAAAGATTTCAAATTTGAGGAATTTATTTGGCAAGACCAAAGCTTTTGCTGCGGATCTGTTGATACTCTTTCTCATGGACATATTCTTGCTACTCAGATCTGATTACTACTACAACAATCATCACTCCCTTGATGTTTGTTCATGGGTTTATTATAAACCTTTTGGAGCCTCAGTGTATCTATCTCTTGTTCAATGTGAATGTGGTAGTCTCGGACTGCACAAGGGTTTTTTTGAGTTGGAAAAATGTTTTAGCTGTCTCTCTAATTCCAGAATGGCGGAATCTACATAAGGGTTCTTTCTTTATCTCCTACTTACTTCAAAACCAAAGTACAAAGGAGAAATGTACAACTTAAAAACAAAACTAGAATCATACTAAACCAGAACTCTACTACATTGTGAGAGAAAAAATAAAAAAAGATATATGATACATTAAGAGCAAATTGTTTATGCAATCATAGAACAAATTGTTTATGCAAATTACATTAAGAAAAGATAGTCTGTAGTTATCTGGTTAGTCCGAAGGTTAAAAGAGAAAACTAGTGTATAATATATATTGTGCTGGCCCATTTGTACTTCAATTTATCAACCTTTTCTCTCTCCCTCTCTCTGTATTGTCATTATGGCGTTTTTGCGTTTTGACAACATTGTCAGAATGGTAAAAGTTGCCTTTTAGTAATCCACAGTCTCTTCTACAGTGAGAGTCTCCTCTGTCTTACTCTTTAAGTTTTCAAATCTCTCTACAAAGAGAGAGACATTGATCCCCGAGAAAGAAAAAAACACAAGGATTCAAATCTCTCTGCAAGTTCGATAATCCAGTTCTCTTACGCCAAATTCAACCCTAAAATCAGTTTCAGAGTTCCTTCTTTTTGCTGGTAAGTTCTTCTCATTATCTGGAATAGCTTCAATTCTATTTCGTGTCCACCATAGATAATCTCGAGACCCTTGCTTGCTCGACTTTTTAGGGTTTTTCTACATTTGTGTGTTTACCGTTGTGGTCTGTTCGGTTTCCCTCTGGAAACAAAAATAAAGTTCCAATCTTTTTGGTGGGTAAAAACTAAAAAAGTATCTGTATTTTGGTTGCTTTAAGAGTCACATTAGTTTCGTTACTCATCTAACCCTCTTTACTCGTCTCTGGTTTTTCCCTCCTTCACCCGGGGAGAGGAAGATGAAAGTTTTCGTTTTTGTTACTTTTCTCTGTTTTTTTCCTCAAGTTTTGTGAGTTCAGTGTTTAATTCGGCCTTGTTGTTGCAGAGAATTTTCTAAAAATGGCACCAAATCCCAAGATTAAGAAAGCTTGTGCTGCCATGAAGCTTTTGGGAATACAAGAGGCGAAAGTAAAATTGGTCCTCAAGAACCTTCTCGAGGCTTATGACAATAAGTGGGATTTCATAGAAGCTGAGGACTATAAGGTTCTCATTGATGCAATCTTTGAGGAGGAAGATCCGCCACAGGTTTGTTTTCTCTGGTTTAATCACTTTTGAGTTTCCTTTATTTGAATTTTTCATATTCGAACTAAGTCAATTATCTTTCTTAATATTTCTGTGTTGTAGGCCACTGAAACGAAGAAGAAACAAGAGAAAAAGGAGATTAAAGTAAGCTCACTTGTCATGATTTGATGACACTTTCCGGGTGTTTCTTTTTTTGTCTTAAGGTTTTGATGTTCTTGTTTATTTAATCTTTAGAGAGTTGCAACGACCAGGGGGAAGAAGATAACTCAGCCTTTGGTGAATGATGAAGAAGACGAGATGGATGAAGATGAAATTCCTTTGAAAAGGAGATTGCGCCCAAAGCGAGGACGAGGTTGTGACAACAACACAAGCCTTAGCATATGCAGTGCCATATCACAGAAGTCAAACAAAGATGCTTCCAAGGTATGTTTCTTCATCTGTGTCTCGGGTTTCTTAGTATCATTATATAAACATGTGTTTATTTGGTTTTAACAGATTCTTCCTGAAGAGGAAGATGAAGATGATGATGAACTACCACCTTTAAAGAGGTACATACGCAGAAGTGGTGAAAGAGGAATGTCAATGACTGTGTATAACAGTAATGCAAGTTCTAGCTTCAGCAGTCGCATGTCAATGGAGCCCGAAGAAGTACCATCAATACTTCCATTGCCAGCTGTTCCTACGCAAGATGAAAAGGACTCTGAGGACGGTGCACTTATTATTCTCAACGATGAGGATGAGCCCAATACCGATCATAAGCCTCTGATTTTAGGTATTTTTTCATGAGTGCAAGATAAAACTTAGTAATCTTTCTTGTATAGCTTTTATGTGGTTGTGATGAGATGTTAAAGCCTTTGCATTTTTAGTCTGATCTGTCTCTTGTAATGATTCCTTTTGACACTTCTTCACATTATTCAGATACAGGGAACTGCTCGGCTCCCATGCTTGAGATGGAGAAATCAAATACTCATGTGGAAGAACGGGATAGAGAAACTGAAGAGATTCTCTGTATTTCTACTACCAAGGATGTTCCTCCTTCAGCTACTGCTGCTTCAGTTGAATTAGCTTCTTCGACTTCTGGTGAGGCGAAGATCTGTTTAACTTTCGCGCCTGCAACTGGAGAAACAACGAATTTGTGTTTGCCTTCTATGGATGCTTTTCGAAGAGCAATGGAAGAGAAGTGCCTCAAGTCATACAAAATTGTTCACCCCGAGTTTTCAGTCCTTGGGTTCATGAAGGACTTGTGTAGCTGTTACGTAGACATGGTAAACAATTCAACCAACCAGTCACTTGAAACAGAAACCGTGAGTAAGGTGGGTGATGAAAGCGCTGCAGCTTGCATTTCGATGGGGTTGGTAGTTGTTCCTGAATGCGAGATCTCTTCAGATGGCTGGAGAGCAATTAACAATGTAAAGGACATTACTGTTGCTGAAGAAAACGTTGAGATTCCATGGGTGAATGAGATCAACGACGAGACTCCTTCACATTTCCGTTACATGCCTCAGAACTTTGTGTTTCGAGATGCTCCAGTGAAATTCTCACTCTCAAGTTTCTCTGATGAGCAAAGCTGTTCCTCTTCTTGTATCGAAGATTGCTTGACTTCAGCAATGCCTTGCAACTGTGCAATTGCTGTTGATAACGGGTTTGCTTACACAGCAGATGGCGTTATTAAAGAGGATTTCTTGGAAGCTCGGATCTCTGAGGCGCGTGATCAAAGGAAGCAGGTGGTTATGTTCTGTAAAGAGTGTCCATTGGAGAGAGCTAAAAAAACAGAGATATTGGAACCATGTAAAGGGCATTTGAAGAGGAAAGCCATTAAAGAATGTTGGATCAAATGTGGCTGTACTAAAAGATGTGGTAACCGAGTGGTACAAAGAGGAATCCACAACAAATTACAGGTAAAACAGTTACCTTAACCAAGTCTTTTCCGTGTTTTACGTTCATCTTGATATAGAAATCAACTAGTTTCCACTTTTGATCAATCACTTTTTTTTCATGTCAGGTGTTTTTCACACCAAATGGGAAAGGTTGGGGCCTTAGGACATTGGAGAAATTGCCTAAAGGGGCATTTATTTGTGAGTACATTGGAGAGATATTGACAATGTCAGAGTTATACCAGCGTAGCTTCGAAGATAAACTCAGTTTTCCGGTGATATTGGATGCACATTGGGGTTCTGAAGAATGGTTAGAGAATGACAAAGCTCTGTGTCTTGATGGGACGTGTTATGGAAATATCGCAAGGTTCCTTAACCACAGGTAATGGCTCGCAGTAATACACAGAACACAATTGGCCTTTTCTCTATATTCAACTAATGTTTCTTTCTGTTCTTTCATGTGTGTAGATGCCTTGATGCAAACTTGATCGAGATCCCAGTTTACGTTGAGACTCCATATCAGCATTATTATCATGTATGATGCAGTGGTGGTCTCATTTATAAACCTTTTCTCATCTGTTTCTTATGTTTTGTGAAAATTATATAACTGTAATCTTCTCCAGCTTGCATTTTTCGCAACAAGAGACATCGAGGCAATGGAGGAACTCACATGGGTGTGTAAAATTTCACGATCCATGATTATCTTATGCTGAGAAGTTTCTATATTTTTAATGCTTACAGATATCTTGGTATATACTATATACTTTGATCTGATGTGAATTATGGACTTCACATTTTCAGGATTATGGCATTGACTTCGACGATGACGACTCTCTGATGAAACCCTTTGAATGTCTGTGTGGTAGCAGATTCTGCAGGACCATGAAGCGATCAAAGAGTGAGTAATCATCAGAAGATTCTACTAGAGTTTATTGGTTATTTTACATGGGACTGAGTAATATCAATTCTGCATCTCACGGAATCTTTTGTTATGTTTCAGAGAACAAGCAGATAATGAACAGAGCCTGAGAATATAATGAAGAAGAAAAAATGACATGAGACCTATGTATTTTGGTGAATGGGACTCTCTCTTAATTAACAAACCGGTCCCGGTCAGTTGATTTTGTAGGTTGAACGAAAAGCTTAATCGGTTATTGTGAGATCAAACTCAGCAAAACTTGAGGGTATTGTGACTTTCCTTTAAATAGTAGAAGTTTGGCTAATCTTTAACTCTAAATCTCTCTTAAACAATCCATTTACCGTACTGTTTTGGAAATAGTTACGGACAAATGCATAGACAAGTTTGTACATTATAGTTTTTTCTTAACTATTAGTCAAGAAATTATGAAAATGGAATTATGCAGTGATTGTATTGTGTTTCCCGCACATGGTTTTGTTCATCTGAAACAAGTGATGACAGCTCAGATTGCCGCCGTTGAACAACTTTCTCACTATATTTAATTTGTTTTATAGATGAAATTAATCAGATGCCATAAACGATCTAATTAGTTAGGAAACTATAAACAATTCATGTCATCTTTTTTCAAAGTGTTAGATCGGTGTATCTCTTTTTGACCAGTCTACGTACTTCTTGTGTAATAACTGTTTTGTTCAATGAAGAAAAGCTTTTACTAAAATGGTATCCTAAAATGTATCATGATCACGCGTATTTCAATCTATTCATTTTGTAGATGAATTGGCAGTTGACAACAATAAGCATTTAATTGTAGTCCAACGGTACGTGTTTCTAATGTCAACCACTGACTCGTAACGATTTATAGTGGAACTACATTATTAGATGAATGTTGGAGAAGAAAACAAATATTTCACAAGTCGTAATGTGTATATTTCACTATATCATTCAAGTAAGACTACCATATTGATCTACTCATCTACACACACAAAAAAAAAAGGATTTTAGAGTTGGAGATTGTATATGTAAGTTAAAGTGGCAAGTGGAAACAAGTTTGAGTTGTTCAGGACGAACATGGTTTGCAACTTCTGTATGCATGTATTAATTAACTATGATTTAAGATTTGTCTCCATCTATCGACATCGTTGCTAGCAAACCAATATTTCAATTTATTCACCGATTTTTATTTATTAAAAATATAATTCCATGTGCTTCCATTCCAACTCTCCCAATCAATTTTGTCACCATAACCTGACCACTTCCTCGAGATCTATATGTCTCTTTGTCCTTTCCATTTCATTTGGCCGTACTATATTTTTTTTTTTTAGAAATATAAACAACTTTTGTGTGTCATATTTTTTAGCTTATGTAAACGGTGAGACTCTCGATCGTGTGTTACTATTTGCGTTGGAGAAGAATGAATCTTATTGATTCGATGTGAAAAGATAATACAGTAAATGCCTAATTTGGACATTTTTGTTTTAATTGCATCGTTTGATTTCAACTGTTAGAAAAGTAAGTAGTACTGACAGTTGTTTGATTTTGATTGCATCAATTATTATATCTACAACTATTCCACACTATCATCCATCTCGCTTAAATTCCAATTTTTTTCTTTCTCAAATATTAATTTCCGATAACATATACTTGCACTATGTATGTGCCGATAGTCAAATAGATTATATTTATACATCTAGATACATGTTGCAATGTTTTTTGACAATTATATCGCCATTAATCAAGGAGATCAATTGCTCATACAATCATACTTCTTAGCGATTATCTTTCTTATCCTCATCTTTCTCCTTTTTTAATTCTTTTTTCTCCCGCATATTAAGCTAAACTTTCATAATTTTGTCCCCAATAAAAACTTGTAAAGTTCGATCATATGACAACGATATAATCGAAACCCTAAAATATATAACTACAACCAAATATTATTTAAAAATGATTTAATGAAACAAACATGGGTTTAGATTTGGATATTAATAATTCTTTTCCTTTATTATTTAGCTAGGTCCACTTCTGACTCTTCTACTTATACTACTCTTCTTCTCTATTATACACACTCGTGATCAAACTATCTCAAGATCCAAAAACTCTTTTTTCTTTCTTTCAAACATGGACCGATCCATGTTTCTTTCCCTAGCATTAGCCTCACTCTTGGTCGGAGTCGTCTCAGCTGGTGACTGGAACATCTTGAACCAACTCAAAGGACTAGGTTCGTCGTCAAGCCAGAACGTTGCCGTTTCTTCAGCGATCAAGACGAACTTGAAAGGGTACTGTGAAAGCTGGAGGATCAACGTGGAGGTTAACAACATCAGAAACTTCGATGTGGTGCCTCAGGAGTGTGTATCGCACATTGAGGACTACATGACTTCATCGCAGTACAAGGATGACGTGGCGAGAGCCGTTGATGAGGTCATTCTTCATTTCGGGAGCATGTGTTGTAGCAAGTCTAAGTGTGATGGTATGGACGCTTGGATCTTTGACATCGACGACACGCTTCTCTCTACCATACCTTACCACAAGAAAAATGGCTTCTTCGGGTAAGTTATATTCTCTCTA
>NC_025701.1:1379576-1407423 GCF_000633955.1 Camelina sativa | reverse complement strand
TGTTTGATTTTGATTGCATCAATTATTATATCTACAACTATTCCACACTATCATCCATCTCGCTTAAATTCCAATTTTTTTCTTTCTCAAATATTAATTTCCGATAACATATACTTGCACTATGTATGTGCCGATAGTCAAATAGATTATATTTATACATCTAGATACATGTTGCAATGTTTTTTGACAATTATATCGCCATTAATCAAGGAGATCAATTGCTCATACAATCATACTTCTTAGCGATTATCTTTCTTATCCTCATCTTTCTCCTTTTTTAATTCTTTTTTCTCCCGCATATTAAGCTAAACTTTCATAATTTTGTCCCCAATAAAAACTTGTAAAGTTCGATCATATGACAACGATATAATCGAAACCCTAAAATATATAACTACAACCAAATATTATTTAAAAATGATTTAATGAAACAAACATGGGTTTAGATTTGGATATTAATAATTCTTTTCCTTTATTATTTAGCTAGGTCCACTTCTGACTCTTCTACTTATACTACTCTTCTTCTCTATTATACACACTCGTGATCAAACTATCTCAAGATCCAAAAACTCTTTTTTCTTTCTTTCAAACATGGACCGATCCATGTTTCTTTCCCTAGCATTAGCCTCACTCTTGGTCGGAGTCGTCTCAGCTGGTGACTGGAACATCTTGAACCAACTCAAAGGACTAGGTTCGTCGTCAAGCCAGAACGTTGCCGTTTCTTCAGCGATCAAGACGAACTTGAAAGGGTACTGTGAAAGCTGGAGGATCAACGTGGAGGTTAACAACATCAGAAACTTCGATGTGGTGCCTCAGGAGTGTGTATCGCACATTGAGGACTACATGACTTCATCGCAGTACAAGGATGACGTGGCGAGAGCCGTTGATGAGGTCATTCTTCATTTCGGGAGCATGTGTTGTAGCAAGTCTAAGTGTGATGGTATGGACGCTTGGATCTTTGACATCGACGACACGCTTCTCTCTACCATACCTTACCACAAGAAAAATGGCTTCTTCGGGTAAGTTATATTCTCTCTACCTTAACCGATTTGAATTGACGTGTGTGTTACTTTTTACTTATGAAGTCTAGTAAAAAAACCCTAGCACTGACTAAAGAGATTAAAATTTAATTTTCGGTTCAGTTTAGTTTTTGGATTAAACACATGGGTTAATTTTCTTGTTTTCTCTCTTTTTTTTTTCTCATGATAATGGATTGAAAAACAGAGGAGAGAAGTTGAACTCGACGAAATTTGAGGACTGGATAAAGAAGACCAACGCACCATCAGTACCACACATGAAGAAACTGTACCACGAGATCAGAGAAAAAGGCATTAAGATCTTCTTGATCTCTTCCCGGAAAGAATATCTCAGATCCGCCACCGTCGACAACCTCATCCAAGCCGGTTACTATGGCTGGTCCAACCTAATGCTCAGGTACAACTAAACCGGATATCGAATTTCAGTTCATGCATTCTTTAAACCGGTAATAACCATTGAAACCTTGATTAGCTTCACATCCACCACAAATGCCAAAACGGATATTGTAAACCAAACTCTAATCGGTTACTAATTACTATAGTCTCCAAACCAAAACGAACCAAAATGTCAAGTTTGTCCAATCTAAGTTGAGATACATCGATTTGGTTCATATATTCGTTAAACCAATTCATAACCAAATTGAGTGAAAAGCCAAGTTTCTCCAATCCTTAATACCTGAGTAGTTTCCATTTCACTTCAAGTGAGCACAAAACAGATTTTATACACCCCTCTAGTTATTCTGGTTTACTCTAACAAGAAAACTGAACAATGCAGGGGGCTAGAAGATGAGCAAAAGGAAGTAAAACAGTACAAGTCAGAGAAGAGGACATGGCTAACGAGTCTTGGTTACAGAGTCTGGGGAGTGATGGGAGATCAATGGAGCAGTTTCGCAGGTTGTCCTCTTCCCAAGAGAACCTTCAAGCTCCCTAACTCAATCTACTATGTGGCCTGATCAAAACAAAACAAAACTATGATTCTTGTTTTCTCCCTTTTTCGTGTCATTTTTATATCAAGAGACTTAAAAAAACAAAGGTTTATTGACCAATACCAAACAAACAAATAGTATGGTTATATGTTACAAATCATATCAGACACGATCAACCAATGATTTACAGTACCAAGTGTTAAAATGACTGCTGCACCATTATTTATCTCTGTTCAAAGCTTTCTCCAGTCTTGCCTCAAATGGTGTTGAATGCCAATTCACGCTCTTATCCTGCACTTCCACAGAATTGTCATTCTCTAGAAAAATAGATTCTTACACTCAGTTGGTTTTAAAAGTGATATGCCTATTGTACTTCATTCTTACCTCTCTGTACTTGCTGGTGGTGTTCGGTATCCCCTTGAATGCAGTTTCAGAGCCGCAATCTATTGTCTTTGAGTGATTACCACAGTAACCACCAACTGTGCCTATAATAGGTGTCTCATCAGGGCTCTTGCTCGGTGATTTCCTGGGCGTAGATGAAGCCGAGAACTGTTTGATATCCTCCAATGTTAATGCGCATAATACAGGTCTATCATCATGGTTGATTCTAACCGGTTTTGATGAGCAGCTAGACTTGTGTTTCTCGGGTGTAGAGGTATACATAGAGACGCTATTGCAATCACTACCTGTCTCAGATGTTGAGAGCCACGTTGAAAGGCTAGCATCAATGGCCACTTCTTGGTTTCTCAGTTTCTTTGGTTTGAAGCTGAGTGTAATATCATCATTCTGCGGGTCTGTGCCTAAAGAAGAGGAATCCCTTTTTTCTGGTTGACCTGAGATGAAGTTAGAGTTCTCCTTTTGAGACTGTTTCTGCATTGTTCTCCCTTTGGATTTAGCGGATTTCCACTGAGTGAGATTCTCAACCGGGTTAAGTACTCCTTGGGCGGCATCATAGTGGTTTCCTGTTTTAACACTCTCAACAGAACTTCTCAGTTTTGCCTCAATCTCCTCTGTTTTATCCCCCAAAACTTCTTTGATTGGGTTATTATGCAAGTTATCATCACTAAATCCAACATCACTGTAATATTCTTCATCTTCATCGAAATCGCTTTCACTGCAGTCTAACTCATCCTCCTCTAAGTCATCATCGCTTTCTCTGCAGTTCTTGTATCTGTGGTTTGAAGGATACGAATCTGAGGAGTTTGAGGCAACGTCAACGATCTCTTGAGAAGAAGACTTATCAGTCTTGGTAGACTCCAATGGCCTCTCTTCAGATTTGACTTCTTCTGTGTTCTCTTCCGAGAGTTCAACTTCAACCACAATGTGTTCATAGGTTTTGACTTTAGAGTCAAATGTGACTCTCTTCCTAGTCGGGCTTGGACTACCTTTCACTTCAGCCTCGTCACTGTAAAATCAGCATATATTAGGTTCTGAACAAAGCTCAAAAAACCAATTGAATCTAGAGGAAACGGTACGAAACGAAATCAATCACACTAACCAAATCTCAGTGATTGGAATCACAGAAGCCTTCGGGATTTCGTCAACCGTGGGGAATCTAACATTCACATGATCAGATTTTGCAGATTCCACAGAGAGTTTCTAATGCATTAACAAACAAGTTCTTCGGGTCAAGCAAAATCAATGGAAGTTAAAATTGAATAAACACGGAGATGATCTATCTGGAATTTAGCGTTACTCAAGCAAATTCATCACAAAAGAGGTATTCTCAGGAAACTTACGTTTTCATTAGCTTGATCGGATTCTTCCCTGCGTCTCTGACGCCGGCGATTCTTCCGGCCACCGAAGCAACCCCAAAAGCAAACCATAATCTCCGAGATTTTCAAGGTCTACTGAGAGATGAAGAGTAATGCATTCGCGTGTTTCGATCAAGCATTAAAATAGGTCGACATTGAAATTGAGGAGGAGCGGGGGGTGTGGTGTTTGGTGGGGACGATCACTGAGAAGAGAGAGCGGGGGAAAAAAAGTGTTTGTTCAACTTTGGGAATTGGGGATTTAGGGTTTTTTATTTAGCAATTTTTCTTTATTTTTCCTTTTCTTAATTAATAGTGTGTGATTTGGGAAGATAAAGTAAGTGACCGTTACAATTTTGACCCACCAATGACACCTATCAAAGCTTTTTTAATTGGTCCGTTGCGCACCATTAATTTAATCACTTTATCGTTACACTTTAATTTTCATTAATCCCTATAAACATTAATTAATTTGTCATTAATCAGTAAGTTTTCCAATTCTTTCGAGATTCTTCTTTTTAATTTTTCTAATGGACAATAAATTATTTGTCTACAAAGACGAATCTGTTTTGTTATCTTACAAAAATTTTAGAATACAAGATTACAACAATCTTACGTATTATAGTGAAACTGAAACATGTCTGTGTATTGCCTCTTTAAATTAGCTAAATTATAGGGTGTATCTTGTAACCAGCGATGGACTCCAAAAGCCATGTGTGACCAACCAGCCGAGACCCAGTTTGACTAGCTAAAGCCTCTGCGTCATTAGCTCTTTGCCAAATAATCGTGACTTCTTCCCCTAAGGCGCATCCAATTGGAGGATCAATGTTGTAAACCACAATCGGTGATCTTTGGTCATCGGCACTGTTGCTACTTTCTGCACCTAGCTCATCCTCTGTGTTCAAGACTGTACCTCCAGCAACTTTGACTAGATTCTGAAGGTCTTCTTTGTATCCTTTGTAGAAATCTCCAAAGAAATAGAACTTCAAGCCATCAAAGAGCTTTGGTTTCTACTCGACAAAGAAAGTTTAGAGTTAGATATCCAAACACAGCACTTTCAAATTTTGTTTTGGTTTGTTTTTAATACTTACATTACTTGCTGCTCCGAGTCTTGCAGCTTTCGGTCCATCTTGACATCCTTGACTATCAAGATGAATCTCGAATGCTTCTTCATCAACAGGTTCAGAAGCTTCAAGGCTTGCTTTCATCCCTAGAAACAATCGCACGGTTGATAAGGCTAAAGATGAAGAATTCTTAATGGTGAAAAGTAAAAGATCATGAAAACTCCTGATTGAGCAAACTAACTTACAATCTGCATTGATAATCCATTTTCCATTCAGAATACCCATAAGAACCTTCAAAGTTCTTGTGCAAGCTCCTTTTTCGTCTGTTGAAGCAATCACATGTGTAACATTTGGGTTCCAGTACCTTGATATGGTTGCATTGAATTTAACGGCTAAACTTTCCATTAGGTTCTGGGGAATAGCAATGCAATGATAAAATTAGTCTTTTTGTTTACCAAAAGTGGTAAATCCACAAACAGAGTTTCTTATAAGAAGAGAAACTTTCTACTGACCTTATCACTCTTAGAGAGTGCTGATCCACAGAGAACAAGGTCTTTTGTAATAGCCGGCGTTTTTTCCAAAGAACATAGCTCAGCAGGAGTCCTGAGGGAGAGAGGTAATGAGATTTATTAGTTGCTATTATAAGAAAGAATAATGATGTCAAACCGTAAGTTTTAACATCATATGCTGAAAATGATTTTATACCTTTTTGGCAAGGGCTCAGCTCTGGATACGCGATGTCCAGACTTCTCGTTTGGGAATTTGACAGAAGAATGAGCCGGACAAAGAAGAAGAAAGTCCCCCTGTAAGAACCAAGAAAACAATCTCACATTACAATTGGAACTTTGGTAACTAATTCTTATGTGCAAATGAGAATGTGGGAAAACATACATAATCCCAACGGCATCTGGACATCTCCCTTGCACATGGAACATGATAGCTTCGCCGGCAAGACTTGACATAGCAGCCTAAGGCAGCCCCTTTTAGACTACATTTAGTGCACTTGATTTTCATTCCCCTTGCCAATTCTGGTTTCAGGTTCTTCACTGTGTCACCTTCATAATAAACTTGCGGTGCCCTGAACATTTATTCAACTTCTTTTTGTAATTTCATTATGCATAAGGGTTAAACACCGTAGCCAAACTATATGCACATGGACTTGCAGGATCAAAGATGAGAAATTGTAAGTTATTATGTATACCATTCGATACATGCACTATGGACATGGATAACATTGGACCGGAAGATGTCATCTCCAACCACTGGTTTTCCCTTAGAGTAATGCAGCATTTCTCCAGTGGCCTAACAAATATTGATTCAGCCAATTGAGTAATACTTCAGAAATACAAAGCTCAGTTTTTATTATGCAAAAGAAAGCTTCAGTTTTACCTCAGATACCCTAGCGGATTGGCAGAACCCACATATGGTTATGTTGGATGATGATTGATCGGAAACTAAATGTGGTGTAAAATCTGATGCCTTTGAGGTTTTCCCAATTTGCTGATCATCAGAGTTTGCAGAGCAGTTATCATTGCAGTCCATATCATCAACTTTTTGCATCAGGTTCTTCTCCCTCTTGGGAACTTTCAGATGATTCTCCATTGCTTCATAAGCGGTGATGTCACGTTTCCTTTTTGTATCTTGTTCTGTATGAGGTAACTGCTGGAGACAAAGGATCAATACACAATTTAAGTTGTTTAATCTCAAGGACAGGACCAACAAATTCAGATTGGTGGATATTCAAAACTGAAGTACACTATACTTTAAAATGTGAATCTGTGATTAAGAAAGCATCATAATTCATGAACTGAACTGATGAATCAAAAATGGTGAGCTTGTAAAGCAAGACGAGAATGCACCTGATGTTTCTGTACTTTAACATAATCAGTGGGATCATCTGACCGGAGGCTCTCCATCAACCGCAGCAAAGTCCCATCCTGAGTCTTAGGATTCGGATTGCTTTCACGGATACCACAAATCCGCTTCCTTGCAGCATTGCCAGGCTGCTCAGAAGCAGTGATGTCACTCGGATTTTTTGCAGCTTGTCCTTTATGACTTTCAGGTGTCTGCAGCAACGTAAAAAAGAGGATCATTAAATATTTAAATGTTGCCAGATGAATCAAAAAGATCAATTATATTTACTCTTACATGATAGCCAGCGTCGTTCTCTGATTCGAACTCATATAATGGGAGATGATCACGCAACTTCTCTGCAGTCCAATCCTGATGCTTAGGTCTTGGACTACTATCTTCAGAGGTCGGAAGAGGAGAACCATCACGACTAGAGAAATCACCACCATGATTGAGCTTGCTTGCATCCTTGTCAGTCATCTCAGAATCTTCAGATCCACCGTCTTTTGGGCTGTTGGAATTGTTCAGTGCATTGCAATCATTCGGAATCTGTAATTGTGGGAGATGAACACTAACAGCAGCATTCAAGCTTTTGTAAATGCTTATAACACTTTCCATGAAATGAAGGTTCCTCTGAGCTGCACGTGAAAGTAATTTACACAGTTGTCTTTAACACGAATATTCATAGAGAGACAAAAACACATTGAATCATAAGAACACATTGAAAAGGACTAACCCTTTTTGTGATATTTAGATTTGCACACAGCACAGCTTGATTCAACTTTCGAAGATTTGTGTACACATGAACTGTCAAATCGATTCCAGAGATACATCAGAATCTAATTGAAAACAAATATGTAAAGAGAGAGTAACAGAGGGAAGTAGACAATCTTACTCGCAGAAAACGTGGTCACAAGGAAGCAACACCGGTCGATTAAGCAATTTCAAGCTGCAGATACATAAATAGATCATTGTTACCAATCCAATAACACCATGAAAATAATCACTAATCGAACTTATTATGGAGACGAAACGAACCAGAGAGGGCACTTGAGCTCGAGCTCGAGCTTCTGGAGATGGAGAACCCATGGATTCATCAGCATGTTGGTAAAATCCGCCATTAGAGTACCAAAAACCAGATCTGAGTGACAAGAAGCTATTTGATGCCGAAGAGAAGAAAGACGCTTCCTCGTTTCGTCTCCGTGCGATTAGTATTTACTTTGAGAATATTGGGACGCGTGTACGATTGATATCAAATGGCGGGCGTTTTCTGTTTTGATTAAGCGGGAGAAAATGTGAATTAAACCGCCAGCTTGTTTGTTACGAAAATTTCGAAATATTTTGAATTTTCAGTTTCATAAGCCCACTAAAAGCCCATTTGTTTGTTACGACGAGATAAGGATTGAGGAATAACTAACTCTAACCCTCTAGATTGTTCCGAGGGTTTTTATTGGCTTAGGGGTATATTTGGAAAGTGAGGACGCTTCCAAAAACTTTTCAACTCTTCCTCCCAAAGGTCCCCAAACAGCACACACGCTCTCTCCTATCTCTCTCCTCTCTCTTACTTTTCCTCCTAAACTCTGGGCTCTGGCGAAGGAATGAGAAGTAGTTAGAGACACCGCGAACGATGGGAGCGAATTTGAAATCGATAACGGCTTCTTTCACCGTCATCGCCGTCTTTTTCTTGATTTGTGGTGGCGGAGCTGCGGTGGAGGATGAGACCGAGTTTCACGGCGACTACTCCAAGCTGTCAGGTATAATCATTCCGGGATTCGCGTCGACGCAGTTGCGAGCGTGGTCGATCCTTGACTGCCCATACACTCCGTTGGACTTCAATCCGCTCGACCTCGTCTGGCTAGACACCACTAAGGTACGTGATCTTCATTTCCGTCGTTTGATCATCGCTCCCTATTGTGTCGGTTGAGTTCCTTCTTGATGATGTATCGCGAAGAAGCATGTCTCATCGCTCTTACTGATTCATCAATTTGTCGACATTGACGCCTCTTGTTGATATTTCTTAATCTGAGATTAGAGTCATAGAAAACAGTTGACTCCGCTAGTTTTTTCCATCGCTTTTGGTTCACTGAATGTTGTGCGATGAACGTTAAATTAGTATTCGCCTTGTTTGGCTCAACTAGATCTGCAAGTTGTTCAAGGATAAGAGTGTGCTCCTTAGTAGTTAGAAAACGTTAGGTCAAACGTTTTACAAGTGCATTGTGATTCATTTGTTTGTTGATTACTGATCAACGTGATGGATTGTTTACAGCTTCTATCTGCTGTGAACTGCTGGTATAAGTGTATGGTGCTAGATCCTTATAATCAAACGGACCATCCTGAGTGTAAGTCACGGCCTGACAGTGGTCTTTCAGCGATCACAGAATTGGATCCAGGTTACATAACAGGTACTTTTGAATTGTTTTTCTTTCTTTTGAGTTTTCTTGAATTGAATAATCTTTTTGTTGTGATAATATGGCTAAGTACAGTAACTTGGTTGTTTTTCAGGTCCTCTTTCTACTGTCTGGAAAGAGTGGCTTAAGTGGTGTGTTGAGTTTGGCATAGAAGCTAATGCAATTGTCGCTGTTCCATACGACTGGAGATTGTCACCAACCAAATTGGAAGAGCGTGACCTTTACTTTCACAAGCTCAAGTTAGTTCTCCTCATCAGGCTATTATCTTTTATCTTTTTCTTTCTTTCTTTTATGTAAGATAAGCAAAGAGCTCTGTTCGTCTTTTCTTTTGCAGGTTGACCTTTGAAACTGCCTTAAAACTCCGTGGCGGCCCTTCTATAGTTTTTGCCCATTCAATGGGTAATAATGTGTTCAGATACTTTCTGGAATGGCTGAGGCTAGAAATTGCACCAAAACATTACTTGGAGTGGCTTGATCAGCATATCCATGCTTATTTTGCTGTTGGTACTGCCCAAATATCCTCAACTTACTATTTTAATTTTTATCTACTTTGTGACCTGATGTATTGAGCTCAATACCTGATTTGTTGTTGATTTAGGAGCTCCTCTTCTTGGTTCAGTTGAGGCAATTAAATCGACTCTCTCTGGTGTAACATTTGGCCTTCCTGTTTCTGAGGTGACCTCTGACTTCTTATTAGTTTTAATTAGTTGATATCCACCAGGTCTTATAATTCAGGGATTTTTCCTTTGAAAGTGTTAGTTTTGTTAATCAAACAGCTGTACTCGATATTGTATCTGTAGATCTAGAAGTGGCTAGTTGTTAAGGAACATATTGTGGATAGTATACCTTTCAGCGGTATTTGCTAATACAGCTAAACCACATTGTACACTGACATGCGCTTCTCATGTTTTTTGTTGGCAAGGCTTCAGGGAACTGCTCGGTTGTTGTCCAATTCGTTTGCCTCTTCGTTGTGGCTTATGCCATTTTCAAAGAATTGCATAGGTGATAACACATTCTGGACACATTTTTCTGGTGGTGCTGCAAAGAAAGATAAGCGCGTATACCACTGTAATGACGAGGAATATCAATCGAAATATTCTGGCTGGCCGACGAATATCATTAACATTGAAATTCCTTCCACTAGCGGTAAGAATCTGTATATGCAACGAAAATTAACACCAAGAATGTTCCCTCTTATATTTCGTTCCTTTGATGCGTATCCAACAGTTACAGAAACAGCTCTAGCCAACATGACGAGCATGGAATGTGGTCTTCCCACCCTATTGTCGTTCACAGCCCGTGAACTAGCAGATGGGACTCTTTTCAAAGCAATTGAAGACTATGACCCAGATAGCAAGAGGATGTTACACCAGTTAAAGAAGTATGTACCTTTCTTTTTGATAAGAAATTATGCTCATCGACCAACACTTGCTGGCTCCTTGGACTGCAAATTTTTTGTTTATCTTAATATAAGAGAATAAGTGTTATCGAAAACGTTATTATTGACTATCAGTGTGCCCTCTCTTTATATTATAGAGTGTCTCTGTCGCTTACAGTTATGAAGGCAAAAGAGGGTTATTTAGTTGATTAATTTTCACAATTGTGTAGTTTGTTCTGACTCTGGCAGGAACTAGTAGTGTCAATTGTGTTTTACAAATCTTAGTCAATCTTCAAAATAAAAATTATATATAACATGCTAAGTGTACTTTGCAGGTTGTATCATGATGACCCTGTTTTTAACCCTCTGACTCCTTGGGAGAGACCACCTATAAAAAATGTATTTTGCATATATGGGGCTCATTTAAAGACAGAGGTATGATGCATTCTCCATATTACATTATGTGTCTGTTTTGTTATTATATCCTTTTTGTTTTGCAAATGCATTCTCTATTTGATTTATGCTTTTATCATCTCACTTGCGTCTTATTCTAAGTGTTAAAGATTCTAAATGTACGAAGCTGTCTGTAATAGGTTGGTTATTACTTTGCCCCAAGTGGCAAACCTTATCCTGATAACTGGATCATTACTGATGTCATTTACGAAACTGAAGGTTCCCTCGTGTCAAGGTAAATTTCCGCAATAGCAGAAGTAATCAGGAATGCAAGGTCTTCTGTGTCCGTCTAGTGGCATGTTATCTTATATGCATAAGCTAATTATTGAAGAACTTAAGTACTTTTTAATCATTCCTTTTGAGCTTAGTGAATGGTCAGTGGCTTAAAGTAGAAAGAGCTGTGAAACTATTGCATGAAACATGACACTTATATCAAAAAGAACTCACTTCTGAACTTTGTATAATTAGGAGTAGTCGTCCTTTTAAACTTTTTGCTTAAGTAACCCTAGTCCGTAGACTAGTTCATATCTTCTTACTACAATATTTGCAGGTCTGGAACTGTGGTTGATGGGAATGCTGGACCTATAACTGGGGATGAGACGGTAAGTTCAGAAGTTGGGTTTCAAATTATTGTGTTGCAAAACTACTTAAGACTAATAATACAAGATTTACTTCTGGAACACTGCTTGCCATGTTCTCTAGTAAACTGCAATACTGACTCTCCACTACTTTTACTGAATCACTGATTATGAAATTGATCTCTTATAGGTACCCTATCATTCACTCTCTTGGTGCAAGAATTGGCTCGGACCTAAAGTTAACATAACAATGGCTCCCCAGGTACCCTTTTTCAGTTCTTCACCTTAAATAAATTAAACTTTAAGTGCACCTTTCTGGTTATATGTTAAGTCACCAGCAATTTTTCCTCCTAAAAATCATATATATCTGTACATCTCAAGAACTCGTATAAAGTTATAATAGATTCTCATTGGGATAAAAAAAACAACAGCCAGAACACGATGGAAGTGATGTACATGTGGAGCTAAATGCTGAACATGAGCATGGGTCAGACATCATAGCGAACATGACAAAAGCACCAAGGGTTAAGTACATAACCTTTTATGAAGACTCTGAGAGCATTCCAGGAAAGAGAACTGCGGTCTGGGAGCTTGATAAGAGTGAGTAACGAACATATGAAAGAAGCAGCACTCAGAGAATCTTGCATTGGTAACGAGCCAATAATCATTTTTGTGCAGCAAATCACAGGAATATCGTTAGATCTCCAGTTCTGATGCGGGAGTTATGGCTTCAGATGTGGCATGACATTCAGCCTGGTGCGAAGTCCAAATTTGTCACCAAAGGTAAAAGAAAAAATTCATTGGCTCTTCTATCATCAGTTCATGTTGCTTTTGGGTACAAATGTAAATACTTTGTCGCAGCCAAGCGCGGGCCACTTAGAGATGCGGATTGCTACTGGGATTATGGGAAAGCCTGTTGTGCTTGGCAAGAATACTGTGAATACAGGTTTTACTTCCCATCCAAAGTTTCTTATCTTATCTATTATTTTGGAATCTGTAATTTACTGATCTGGTTGCTGTAATTATATTTGTGAAATCAAATATACAGATACAGTTTCGGGGATGTTCACTTAGGACAAAGTTGTAGATTGAGGAACACATCTGCTAATATGCTGCTCCAGTACATATAAATTTCCTGTTCAGGTCACATTACTTTTAACATTTTTCCCACACTCTCTTTTTATCGTGGATATAATTTGGATGTCACACAAACAACAAAAATCTTTAACCAATTTTACTTTCTTTTTATAACTTTTTACAGCAAATGACCTATTCCTTCATCTGCATTTTACTCTCCCGGTTAGAAGATAGAAAAAAAGGTTAAAAACGGTCAATTCTTATTGCTCTCTCTATTTCTCACGCAAAGGTATTCTTTTGTGAATTTTTTGCTATTACGAGCATATGATATTTTGGGTACAGCTAAGAGTGCAGTTACTTTGATCGTCACGGCTAAAGTAGTGTAAACCCATATTAAAAGAATTTTTCTTTTTTTCTTCTTCTTTTAACTTCAAGTGCGATTTGGTCTATTCCCTTTAAAATTTCAATAGAGAGAAAAAAAACAATTCTGAATGTTGTTACTTTTGCTTGGTAGTACCATTTATTCTCTAGCTTATTGAGTTCGCAAAACCGTATGGAAGACAATGAAGATTTTATTTGAATTAATGATAATAAACACGACATTGTTATCATGACCACACAAAAAAAAAAAAAAAACATTGTTATACTTTTCTGACTGAATTATAGAGGGATAGATGATTTTTTTATGATTAAACCGAAATATATCTTTATTAATGTATCTTTTATCTATAGGTATATATATTTCATAACAAGTTAAAAGTAATAGTTAGGAAATAAGAAGTGAATCTTTTACTTTTTATGGATTTTACGTTTTCTGATAAGCAACTGGGAGAGGGGGAGAGGGAACAAAGCATAATTAGGTGGAAGAATTAAAGTGCTAGGTGGTGTGATGGTTTGGTTGAACATGAGTTTTGAACTTTTTATACGAGAGTTAATACTTTATATATATCGATATTAAATGTTTTCAGTCAATTTTATGGTCCCCCTCAAATTTGGGTCCTTTGATTTTTTTCCATATTTGCCTCCCTTATTAAAAAATAATGGACATGCATCCGTTCATTTTTCTTGTGTATTTTAATAACTTGGCATTATTTTTTCAGTATATTGGACATGAAACTATCCAACACACGTCAATTTTCATAACTTCGTAAGAAAAGATTAGTTTATAGTATATTATATGATTAACATAATAACTTAAAATAAATCTAAAATACTAGCTAAATGTTACTACTTCTTAAAATGTTATAATAAAAATAAGAATATATATGTATTAATTCATTTAGATACTATCTTTTCTCATATATAGTATATCTATAATATATGGGTGATTCTTAACATCCTACATGTCAATTAACTATATACAGTTGGGTATTCATATGGGTTTTAAATGATTAATTTTGACATTATGGTTTTAAAATATTTAGTGTGATGTTAATAACTCCTATTTTAATCGAAACTCAAACTAATTGCAAAATCTGTTGATATAAGGGATTAATAATTGTCATTTTAAATGCTCAACCATTATTATTAGTTTTTTTCGTAATNGGCTCGGACCTAAAGTTAACATAACAATGGCTCCCCAGGTACCCTTTTTCAGTTCTTCACCTTAAATAAATTAAACTTTAAGTGCACCTTTCTGGTTATATGTTAAGTCACCAGCAATTTTTCCTCCTAAAAATCATATATATCTGTACATCTCAAGAACTCGTATAAAGTTATAATAGATTCTCATTGGGATAAAAAAAACAACAGCCAGAACACGATGGAAGTGATGTACATGTGGAGCTAAATGCTGAACATGAGCATGGGTCAGACATCATAGCGAACATGACAAAAGCACCAAGGGTTAAGTACATAACCTTTTATGAAGACTCTGAGAGCATTCCAGGAAAGAGAACTGCGGTCTGGGAGCTTGATAAGAGTGAGTAACGAACATATGAAAGAAGCAGCACTCAGAGAATCTTGCATTGGTAACGAGCCAATAATCATTTTTGTGCAGCAAATCACAGGAATATCGTTAGATCTCCAGTTCTGATGCGGGAGTTATGGCTTCAGATGTGGCATGACATTCAGCCTGGTGCGAAGTCCAAATTTGTCACCAAAGGTAAAAGAAAAAATTCATTGGCTCTTCTATCATCAGTTCATGTTGCTTTTGGGTACAAATGTAAATACTTTGTCGCAGCCAAGCGCGGGCCACTTAGAGATGCGGATTGCTACTGGGATTATGGGAAAGCCTGTTGTGCTTGGCAAGAATACTGTGAATACAGGTTTTACTTCCCATCCAAAGTTTCTTATCTTATCTATTATTTTGGAATCTGTAATTTACTGATCTGGTTGCTGTAATTATATTTGTGAAATCAAATATACAGATACAGTTTCGGGGATGTTCACTTAGGACAAAGTTGTAGATTGAGGAACACATCTGCTAATATGCTGCTCCAGTACATATAAATTTCCTGTTCAGGTCACATTACTTTTAACATTTTTCCCACACTCTCTTTTTATCGTGGATATAATTTGGATGTCACACAAACAACAAAAATCTTTAACCAATTTTACTTTCTTTTTATAACTTTTTACAGCAAATGACCTATTCCTTCATCTGCATTTTACTCTCCCGGTTAGAAGATAGAAAAAAAGGTTAAAAACGGTCAATTCTTATTGCTCTCTCTATTTCTCACGCAAAGGTATTCTTTTGTGAATTTTTTGCTATTACGAGCATATGATATTTTGGGTACAGCTAAGAGTGCAGTTACTTTGATCGTCACGGCTAAAGTAGTGTAAACCCATATTAAAAGAATTTTTCTTTTTTTCTTCTTCTTTTAACTTCAAGTGCGATTTGGTCTATTCCCTTTAAAATTTCAATAGAGAGAAAAAAAACAATTCTGAATGTTGTTACTTTTGCTTGGTAGTACCATTTATTCTCTAGCTTATTGAGTTCGCAAAACCGTATGGAAGACAATGAAGATTTTATTTGAATTAATGATAATAAACACGACATTGTTATCATGACCACACAAAAAAAAAAAAAAAACATTGTTATACTTTTCTGACTGAATTATAGAGGGATAGATGATTTTTTTATGATTAAACCGAAATATATCTTTATTAATGTATCTTTTATCTATAGGTATATATATTTCATAACAAGTTAAAAGTAATAGTTAGGAAATAAGAAGTGAATCTTTTACTTTTTATGGATTTTACGTTTTCTGATAAGCAACTGGGAGAGGGGGAGAGGGAACAAAGCATAATTAGGTGGAAGAATTAAAGTGCTAGGTGGTGTGATGGTTTGGTTGAACATGAGTTTTGAACTTTTTATACGAGAGTTAATACTTTATATATATCGATATTAAATGTTTTCAGTCAATTTTATGGTCCCCCTCAAATTTGGGTCCTTTGATTTTTTTCCATATTTGCCTCCCTTATTAAAAAATAATGGACATGCATCCGTTCATTTTTCTTGTGTATTTTAATAACTTGGCATTATTTTTTCAGTATATTGGACATGAAACTATCCAACACACGTCAATTTTCATAACTTCGTAAGAAAAGATTAGTTTATAGTATATTATATGATTAACATAATAACTTAAAATAAATCTAAAATACTAGCTAAATGTTACTACTTCTTAAAATGTTATAATAAAAATAAGAATATATATGTATTAATTCATTTAGATACTATCTTTTCTCATATATAGTATATCTATAATATATGGGTGATTCTTAACATCCTACATGTCAATTAACTATATACAGTTGGGTATTCATATGGGTTTTAAATGATTAATTTTGACATTATGGTTTTAAAATATTTAGTGTGATGTTAATAACTCCTATTTTAATCGAAACTCAAACTAATTGCAAAATCTGTTGATATAAGGGATTAATAATTGTCATTTTAAATGCTCAACCATTATTATTAGTTTTTTTCGTAATTTGGTCGTTTCTTGAATTTGATTTCTCGTCATCGTTGAAACTGTATAATGTTGAGGTGCTAACAAATAACTAGAAAGTAAACGAGGAAAAAGTCTAAACCTTTAATCAATTTTATTTCTCCCTAACATTTAGCGTGTGTGCGTGTTCTGCATTTACATATAGCCACATATAGAAAGATAAATTTTTACAGAAAAAAATAAAATAAAAAAGCAAGTAAAAGAAATTTAATTGTATTGTCGAACTTGTTCAGCATGCATCAAAGCTGCAAAAATTGTTTAGTAAAAGTGATATTTTTAATTAATATATTTGATTTCTACCATGTAAAAAATAAACTTTAAGACTGGTATTTTTTTTCTTATAAATGATAAAATCATTGAATATTTTTAAAAAATAAGTGTAGTTCAAAATCATTGGGTTGTTTAAATATAGTTNCATGACATTCAGCCTGGTGCGAAGTCCAAATTTGTCACCAAAGGTAAAAGAAAAAATTCATTGGCTCTTCTATCATCAGTTCATGTTGCTTTTGGGTACAAATGTAAATACTTTGTCGCAGCCAAGCGCGGGCCACTTAGAGATGCGGATTGCTACTGGGATTATGGGAAAGCCTGTTGTGCTTGGCAAGAATACTGTGAATACAGGTTTTACTTCCCATCCAAAGTTTCTTATCTTATCTATTATTTTGGAATCTGTAATTTACTGATCTGGTTGCTGTAATTATATTTGTGAAATCAAATATACAGATACAGTTTCGGGGATGTTCACTTAGGACAAAGTTGTAGATTGAGGAACACATCTGCTAATATGCTGCTCCAGTACATATAAATTTCCTGTTCAGGTCACATTACTTTTAACATTTTTCCCACACTCTCTTTTTATCGTGGATATAATTTGGATGTCACACAAACAACAAAAATCTTTAACCAATTTTACTTTCTTTTTATAACTTTTTACAGCAAATGACCTATTCCTTCATCTGCATTTTACTCTCCCGGTTAGAAGATAGAAAAAAAGGTTAAAAACGGTCAATTCTTATTGCTCTCTCTATTTCTCACGCAAAGGTATTCTTTTGTGAATTTTTTGCTATTACGAGCATATGATATTTTGGGTACAGCTAAGAGTGCAGTTACTTTGATCGTCACGGCTAAAGTAGTGTAAACCCATATTAAAAGAATTTTTCTTTTTTTCTTCTTCTTTTAACTTCAAGTGCGATTTGGTCTATTCCCTTTAAAATTTCAATAGAGAGAAAAAAAACAATTCTGAATGTTGTTACTTTTGCTTGGTAGTACCATTTATTCTCTAGCTTATTGAGTTCGCAAAACCGTATGGAAGACAATGAAGATTTTATTTGAATTAATGATAATAAACACGACATTGTTATCATGACCACACAAAAAAAAAAAAAAAACATTGTTATACTTTTCTGACTGAATTATAGAGGGATAGATGATTTTTTTATGATTAAACCGAAATATATCTTTATTAATGTATCTTTTATCTATAGGTATATATATTTCATAACAAGTTAAAAGTAATAGTTAGGAAATAAGAAGTGAATCTTTTACTTTTTATGGATTTTACGTTTTCTGATAAGCAACTGGGAGAGGGGGAGAGGGAACAAAGCATAATTAGGTGGAAGAATTAAAGTGCTAGGTGGTGTGATGGTTTGGTTGAACATGAGTTTTGAACTTTTTATACGAGAGTTAATACTTTATATATATCGATATTAAATGTTTTCAGTCAATTTTATGGTCCCCCTCAAATTTGGGTCCTTTGATTTTTTTCCATATTTGCCTCCCTTATTAAAAAATAATGGACATGCATCCGTTCATTTTTCTTGTGTATTTTAATAACTTGGCATTATTTTTTCAGTATATTGGACATGAAACTATCCAACACACGTCAATTTTCATAACTTCGTAAGAAAAGATTAGTTTATAGTATATTATATGATTAACATAATAACTTAAAATAAATCTAAAATACTAGCTAAATGTTACTACTTCTTAAAATGTTATAATAAAAATAAGAATATATATGTATTAATTCATTTAGATACTATCTTTTCTCATATATAGTATATCTATAATATATGGGTGATTCTTAACATCCTACATGTCAATTAACTATATACAGTTGGGTATTCATATGGGTTTTAAATGATTAATTTTGACATTATGGTTTTAAAATATTTAGTGTGATGTTAATAACTCCTATTTTAATCGAAACTCAAACTAATTGCAAAATCTGTTGATATAAGGGATTAATAATTGTCATTTTAAATGCTCAACCATTATTATTAGTTTTTTTCGTAATTTGGTCGTTTCTTGAATTTGATTTCTCGTCATCGTTGAAACTGTATAATGTTGAGGTGCTAACAAATAACTAGAAAGTAAACGAGGAAAAAGTCTAAACCTTTAATCAATTTTATTTCTCCCTAACATTTAGCGTGTGTGCGTGTTCTGCATTTACATATAGCCACATATAGAAAGATAAATTTTTACAGAAAAAAATAAAATAAAAAAGCAAGTAAAAGAAATTTAATTGTATTGTCGAACTTGTTCAGCATGCATCAAAGCTGCAAAAATTGTTTAGTAAAAGTGATATTTTTAATTAATATATTTGATTTCTACCATGTAAAAAATAAACTTTAAGACTGGTATTTTTTTTCTTATAAATGATAAAATCATTGAATATTTTTAAAAAATAAGTGTAGTTCAAAATCATTGGGTTGTTTAAATATAGTTTTGTATACTATATAGATCATGACTTCACACAGATGTTTGATGGATAAAAAAATTATATAAATCACATAATAGTCTTTTATTATTATTTCAGAATCTCATAAAAATACTGATCAAAGCTTTGTTTATGTTTTCGAAAAGGATGACCAAAAAACGTAGTCCTCAGTGTTTTGTAGCCAAAATCTGGAAATAAGAGGTTCATTCTCACTAGAAGAAGGATAGAGAATGATCATATACGCATATTTTATGTATGAGACTTTTATAAGGATTGGTTGGATTCCGAAACTTGTACTTTTAATAGGTTTATAAAATTTATCTCGTACTCATATAACTTTATGCCAAAGAAGCAAAAACTTAAATCAATTTGATTCCTTATAGTTTGTACAACTTTTTTTTATGAGACTAACACAAAAAAAAGGACAAATCAGTCAGTCTATTTATGTTCAATGGGTAACCCAAAATTGAAGAAACGGTAAAGCAAAAAAAAGGGCAATCCCGTAAATTCAAATATAATGGCATTTATGTAATTCTATAGAAAAGTGAAGGGTAATCTAAACCTCCAGCCTCTATAAATTGTTGTAACCTACCCATTCCCGTGATTTTTCTGTTATCCATCATCCCCTCTCGTTCCCTCTTTCTCATCTCTCTCTTCTCTCTCTCAAGCGCTCCGATTTTATTCTCTCGCNTTGATCGTCACGGCTAAAGTAGTGTAAACCCATATTAAAAGAATTTTTCTTTTTTTCTTCTTCTTTTAACTTCAAGTGCGATTTGGTCTATTCCCTTTAAAATTTCAATAGAGAGAAAAAAAACAATTCTGAATGTTGTTACTTTTGCTTGGTAGTACCATTTATTCTCTAGCTTATTGAGTTCGCAAAACCGTATGGAAGACAATGAAGATTTTATTTGAATTAATGATAATAAACACGACATTGTTATCATGACCACACAAAAAAAAAAAAAAAACATTGTTATACTTTTCTGACTGAATTATAGAGGGATAGATGATTTTTTTATGATTAAACCGAAATATATCTTTATTAATGTATCTTTTATCTATAGGTATATATATTTCATAACAAGTTAAAAGTAATAGTTAGGAAATAAGAAGTGAATCTTTTACTTTTTATGGATTTTACGTTTTCTGATAAGCAACTGGGAGAGGGGGAGAGGGAACAAAGCATAATTAGGTGGAAGAATTAAAGTGCTAGGTGGTGTGATGGTTTGGTTGAACATGAGTTTTGAACTTTTTATACGAGAGTTAATACTTTATATATATCGATATTAAATGTTTTCAGTCAATTTTATGGTCCCCCTCAAATTTGGGTCCTTTGATTTTTTTCCATATTTGCCTCCCTTATTAAAAAATAATGGACATGCATCCGTTCATTTTTCTTGTGTATTTTAATAACTTGGCATTATTTTTTCAGTATATTGGACATGAAACTATCCAACACACGTCAATTTTCATAACTTCGTAAGAAAAGATTAGTTTATAGTATATTATATGATTAACATAATAACTTAAAATAAATCTAAAATACTAGCTAAATGTTACTACTTCTTAAAATGTTATAATAAAAATAAGAATATATATGTATTAATTCATTTAGATACTATCTTTTCTCATATATAGTATATCTATAATATATGGGTGATTCTTAACATCCTACATGTCAATTAACTATATACAGTTGGGTATTCATATGGGTTTTAAATGATTAATTTTGACATTATGGTTTTAAAATATTTAGTGTGATGTTAATAACTCCTATTTTAATCGAAACTCAAACTAATTGCAAAATCTGTTGATATAAGGGATTAATAATTGTCATTTTAAATGCTCAACCATTATTATTAGTTTTTTTCGTAATTTGGTCGTTTCTTGAATTTGATTTCTCGTCATCGTTGAAACTGTATAATGTTGAGGTGCTAACAAATAACTAGAAAGTAAACGAGGAAAAAGTCTAAACCTTTAATCAATTTTATTTCTCCCTAACATTTAGCGTGTGTGCGTGTTCTGCATTTACATATAGCCACATATAGAAAGATAAATTTTTACAGAAAAAAATAAAATAAAAAAGCAAGTAAAAGAAATTTAATTGTATTGTCGAACTTGTTCAGCATGCATCAAAGCTGCAAAAATTGTTTAGTAAAAGTGATATTTTTAATTAATATATTTGATTTCTACCATGTAAAAAATAAACTTTAAGACTGGTATTTTTTTTCTTATAAATGATAAAATCATTGAATATTTTTAAAAAATAAGTGTAGTTCAAAATCATTGGGTTGTTTAAATATAGTTTTGTATACTATATAGATCATGACTTCACACAGATGTTTGATGGATAAAAAAATTATATAAATCACATAATAGTCTTTTATTATTATTTCAGAATCTCATAAAAATACTGATCAAAGCTTTGTTTATGTTTTCGAAAAGGATGACCAAAAAACGTAGTCCTCAGTGTTTTGTAGCCAAAATCTGGAAATAAGAGGTTCATTCTCACTAGAAGAAGGATAGAGAATGATCATATACGCATATTTTATGTATGAGACTTTTATAAGGATTGGTTGGATTCCGAAACTTGTACTTTTAATAGGTTTATAAAATTTATCTCGTACTCATATAACTTTATGCCAAAGAAGCAAAAACTTAAATCAATTTGATTCCTTATAGTTTGTACAACTTTTTTTTATGAGACTAACACAAAAAAAAGGACAAATCAGTCAGTCTATTTATGTTCAATGGGTAACCCAAAATTGAAGAAACGGTAAAGCAAAAAAAAGGGCAATCCCGTAAATTCAAATATAATGGCATTTATGTAATTCTATAGAAAAGTGAAGGGTAATCTAAACCTCCAGCCTCTATAAATTGTTGTAACCTACCCATTCCCGTGATTTTTCTGTTATCCATCATCCCCTCTCGTTCCCTCTTTCTCATCTCTCTCTTCTCTCTCTCAAGCGCTCCGATTTTATTCTCTCGCAATAAATAAAAAAATAAAAATCTCGAAACTTTTTGAATTTTTTTTTTTCACCCCCTTTGATTTGACTGTTTTACGGGACAGTCAAATATTTCAATTTTTTTTTAATTGGGTGCTGACGTGGCATGCATCCAATAGAGAAGAAGCACCATGAACACCAAAACGATGCGTCTTCCCCCACGTCGTGTTCTAACGGCGGATAAACGCAAAGAAAGAGACGGCGGCGGCATCTCCTCCGTCACTGAGAAACCGCCGGAAATCTCCGTGAAGAAGCTTCCTCCACCGGCGGTTAACCCCATTTCTTCTAGGAAACCTACAACCGCAGCAGCCGAGCCGATCGGCTCGAGCCAGCTGATGTTAGCCGGTTATCTGAGCCACGAGTTCCTAACCAACGGCACACTCTTCGGAGAGCAATGGAACCCGGCTCGAGCCCAGTCGTCAGTAGTCGATCCAAGGAAGGTGAAGCCGAGCCATAGTATCGAGACCACGGCTGAGGAAAGTGAGCCGAAAAGGAAGAGGTACATGGAGGTTACAAATCTTCTCCGGTCAGATGGGGCCCACCTGCCCGGTATCGTCAATCCTGCCCAGCTTGCCCGATTTCTCAAACTCTGATCGGCGTAATCCGGCGTCCACGTGGATACAGATCATTGGTTTGTCGCCCGGCAACCGTGACAGCCATAAAACCGAAACCTCTCTCTCTCTCCTTCTTTTTTTTTCTCTTCAGTTTTTTTTTTTTTTAAATCGTCTCTTCTCTGTGTAAAAAGCTCTCTCTGTCTTCTCTCCTCTCATCTTCTTCCTCGGAAATTGACTGAGAAAGTTTTTAGGGTTTGTTGTTTGAGGTAGATGGTTCCGTTCTTTTTTGTACATCAGAAGTATCAATTAGTCAATGGATTATATATTCTCTCTCAAATCAGAAAGATTGAAACTGTCCTCTTAAATTATTTAACTTTTCTTGTGTGTTCTTTGATGGATCCATATTGGATCTCTTTTATCAATTTGATCGGAGATCGTATTTGATCATACATGACAAGAATTAAAAATCAAATCTTGATAATTACTGTTTTCTCTTCTAAAAATCTGAACTTGGTCGATTGATATTAGATATCGAATGCAGTTTTAAGGAGATTTCAATCTCCGGCTCTGGGAAAACAAAAAAAATAATGGTGATGGCCTTGTTGTAAAGACAGTATCAGTTTTGGATCTCAAAAAAACGCTATATGCAGTTTCTGAATACACACACTTTTCTTCGAGGAAACCGTTGATCTGTTTCATCTCTGCTTTTAGAGTTTTTGTGGAAGATACCGATTGCGTCGGAGTGGTGTGACGAGTTTGCGTTTGTTTCTAGACAATAGAAAACTACAAACTTTCGAGGTAAATATCTATCTCTTTTGAATTGATTACATTACATAGCATAACCAGAACCTGAATTGAGAAGTTGTTGTGTATATCTCTCTCTCTCTCTTTAAATTTGGGAATAGTTGCTCAGTCTATGTTGTTTTGGCAAAATGACTATTGAATTTTAGGTGCTTGTCTATGCTGTTTTGGAACACAAAATCACAGTGCTGCCTGCTTCTTTTTGTATTCATGATAGTAAAAAGAAAGAACAAAAGATTGAGCATTTCTTATTACTAGTCTTTCTTCTTCTTCTTCATTAACTCGGCTATTCTATTGGATATGCAGTAAGCAGTGGACTGAATGGTGATCATAGGATTCACACCAAGAGCTGTAGGCAGAACACTTGCATCACATACATACAAATCTTCCGCCTCCCAGCTCTCTCCTTTTCCATCAATCGCTCCTTCCTTTTCTGTTGCACCCATACGGCAACATCCCATCTGATGCGCTGTGATGGAATGAGTCCAATGCTTACTCATCGACACTACTCCTGCTGGCGCGTCCACCGTCTCCAAAAACGCCTCTAGATCTTTATGTTTGATTCCATCACACTTTATTCTCTGCCCATCGCTCCTGTATGTGCCCACCTCCGCTGCTCCTGCTGCAACTAAGATCTGCAGTGCTTGCTTTAACCCAATGGTTAGATTCTCTTCGTCCGCTTTCGTTAATCTGTATTTGACAATTCCCCCTTTCACCTCTCCCACACCTTCATCTCTCACCGTGACAAAAATATGAGATGTTCTCGAGTATTTGGCAAGTCTCTCCTTAATGTCTGACCCAGAGACCCACGGGACTAGAGCTGCGAAAGTACCTGGTCCTATAGCAGGAGTCTCCAGTGTGATGTTAGCTGTGGTAGAGTCCATTGGATGCACATAGTGCAGTGTAGTCAATATCTCTCCCTCATGAGCCGCTCCTTTGAAGTCTGATTTTTTTTCGGGGAAGTAGCCCCAAGTCATCAGGATAGGGTGGATATGGAGACCGCGACCGATGTTTGGATTCTTCAACCCGCTCGAAGCCAACAGCTCCGGTGTCTTAAGCGACCCACAAGCCACTATTGTCACTTTGGCATTGATCTGAAGCTTCTTTCTTGTTCGGTTGGATAGAGAAGCTGCGACTCCCAAACATCTTTTTTTCCGTCCGCTCTCCTTTCTTTTGTGAGCATCGTTTTCCGCCAAGATCACTTTCTCAGCCTTGCACTGTGTTAGGATCACGGCATTGTTGTTAACTGCATCAACCAGCCAGGTTAAATCTGTCCCTCTTTTCTCTCCGGTTGGGCATCCAAAGGAGCAACTACCGCAATAATGTCCGTCTGTTGAGTTCCTTGGCACTGTTGTCACATCCAACCCAAGCTTCTCGCAACCTTTCCGCAGAATCTGGTTCTGAAACCCTTCTCTGATGACTCTCTCAGTGACACCTATCCTCTTGCAGACTCTATCCATCGCCGCCTTATACTTCTCGCTAGAAAAAATTGAAATCCCTCGTTGCACTGACCATTCCTCTATGATAGCATCAGGTGTTTTTAAGGATGCTGCCCAGTTTACCACAGAGCCACCACCGACAGTTGATCCTGCCATGAACCGGAACCTTCCATCATGTGTCATCAACAAGCTATTTGACTCAAACAACTCAAACGTGGAAGGACCCTCGAGTGCTGAGTAGTCTCTGGAGACAAAGTAGTTCCCTTTCTCGAGAACTACCACTCTAAGGCCTGACTTAGCTAGGTTTGCAGCTGCAACTCCTCCACCACAGCCAGAACCCACTACCACTGCATCGCACTCGATCTTGTAAGTGTCACTTTCTCTGTCCTCTGTGACTTTAAGACCTTTGTTGATCATACGTTGCTTGATGGTCATCTCATTTACTTTATCAGTCTCGATGATCCCTTTCTCTAGAGGTCTTTCCTTGTGTTCCATGCCCTCGTTTTCATCTATGCCCACGCTATAACCAATTGCATCCCATGCTGGGTTTTCTGTATTTTCATCTGTCTGTTCATACATATGAATTAGTAAGAAAAAAATATGTATATTTCGTGTTGGTTAGTAGTTAGAACCATGATTGGGATTAGAAACACAGCTATGATGTTGAGCGCATTGCATAGAACCACACATCATAATTATCAAACTAATCACTTCCAGCACAATCATAAAAGTATATTTGCCATATGATTCATGTTTGCACCTATTATGTTCACAGTCATACACACTCATACTAGTGGAAATTTTCAAACAAACTTCCATAATCTCTAAAGAAACTAAATGGCTTGTTACAGAAACATGGAGAGGAAGATGGAAGACGTTACCCATGTGAAGTAGTAGAACAAGAAGATGGCTTTGATCATCATAAAACCGATTCTTGCTAAAGGGTTATACCACTGTGTGTTCCATCTCTGAAGAACCTTCTCCCTCTTCTCCAGAGAGATTTCAGAGAATTTGAGAAGAAAAGGCCAACTCGCCTTATCAAGATTGACTAACCCGCAAAGCAGCAAGGTCCCCAATCTGAATGTAAGAATTCTCAAAACTATTCTCACCACTATAACTGTCACTGGTATTGCCTTTGTCGCCAGCACCTCTGCGACCTGTTTTTATCAGTTTATCCGCATTTCATTTACACATGTATTCAAGAAAATCTAGCTTTTCATCACTCTATATATTTTACACAACAAAAGCCCTTTATTGAAGTGACAGATAAACAGAGAAAGCTAAGTTGGAGAAAAAAACCTCATCTGGTCGAACATGAGGCCCAGGAGAAGACTTGAAGAAAGATAAGAGTGCATCATTGCGTAAAACCTTCAACTTCATCTCAAGATCTAAGCTCTGCAATGGAACAGGAGGCAAAATAGCCTCGCAAATGGCAGAGAGGGCTTGGAGGTCAGATGCCGAGAAGCCATGACTGACGTTTTCGTGTTTCGTATTCCATCTCAACAAAGGGCTTCCTCTTCTTCCTACCATTTCTTTCTTCACTCTCTGATTTCAGCTTTGAGGTCTTTACTCTTTTCTCTTACCCCTTCCTTCTTTACGCAAACATATATATATATAGACATGCTAATGAATTGATTATGGTCTGATCATTTCTCTGCAACAACGTTGTCCGATAATCTAAGGCGGTGCCTTAAGTGTTGGGTAATCGAAGAAAAATTATGAAAGGAGTTTGTTTCCTTTTTGAGTTCCTAGATTATGTTTTTGTTGTTTGCTTCAGTTGCGTCTGTGTTGCATCGTAAAGCGAGACCACACACTATACGTAATCTCATATGACGTGTATGTGTATTTTGTATTCATATGCGTATATACAGTACGAATACGTATATGTAATATGTGTCTCCAGTCAGGTGTGGGATTTAACGGCGGTCCACGTGACAAACGCTGCATTGTAGTGTTGTCTGTCACATATGTTACATCACATGTGTATTTTCGAAAAAAATATAAAGCTGTATTAGTCTTATATAGTTTTTAGTATTTGTTTGCCATATTACAGCCTTTTTTGTGTTTGTGTTTCAGGTGGCAATAATTATTTTTTTTCCAAAAAGACATATAAACCTATTAAGAAAAGTGAAAACCATTTCATTTTATACAATTGTTTTTCTTTCTTTAATTACATTACATACATCATCCTCAAATTGTAGTCGAAAGGCTTAATAATACCTTTTGTCTGTCATGGATTTCTTGCGTCATGGGTTACATCACTAAACAATTACAAATAACAAATCAGTCGGTTCTAATTTCTTAAAGTGATTAAATTACAAGTGGTTGGTCTCTAAACAAAACAATCTAAATATGAAGTCTGTATATTATTTTTATCAATTGATTAAATTTGTTTTTTTTTTTTTACAGTTTTACCAAATTAAGATTAGAATACAGAACAAACAACAAAATTAGCCTCGTAAATTTTAGATCCACTTTCAACTAAATATCGTTCACTTTAATTAGTTATTTTTGTTTTTTCCTCTATCACGTTATTAATTAGTTCAATATCTGGAAACCAAAACTCTATGATTTTAGCTCTCAACATTCTCTACTTCCTATTTCTTTTTGTTCACAATTGAACATCTTGATTCAACTTTTTCTTTTTCTTGAATTTTTCTTCTTTTTTTTTTCAAGAAAAAGAAAAGTTATAGGTCGTAGAATGTTAAATCAAAATGTTTTTAAAGAAATCATCAACAATCGCTCTTAATTGAGACGAAGTGAAGAATTACGTGATTTCTTTTCAGTTTTGAATTCATATGATTCTTTAATTACAGTTTCCAGGGAAGAAAAAAAAAAAAAAAAAAAAAA
>NC_025701.1:1375838-1379318 GCF_000633955.1 Camelina sativa | reverse complement strand
ATTATGTCCAACTACAAAATGAAGGGCCTCTTCAAGGGTCTTAGGTTTATTTCTCAAATATTTGGTGAGTGTTTTTTATTTACCCTTTTGTAAATATATTTACACTATATATATCTTCTCCGTTCTTTGTTTATCCCTAATTATTACATTTTTGTGAATTTGCATGAATTAATGAAGAAAATGAGAAAGAGCCAGAGATGCAAATTGGAACGCCAACAGATGTAAAGCATGTCGCTCACATTGGTTGGGATGGAGGATCTGCCGATCAAAATCCACCCAGCTGGGTACGTATTTACCATATACTATTGCATGTCTTTTTTCCCCAATAAAAAATGTATTGGTATAACAACAATTCATTATCATAATTAAACTAAAATTAATTGAATGTAGATGAATGATTTTAAAGTATCGGGTGGATATTCATCGGCACCTCTCGGAAATATCAAGGAGGATGCTTCATGCATTTCTGAAGGTAACTCTCTAAGAAATTTTTTTTAAAAAAAAACTATGAACCATATGATTTAGGTTTTAGAGTTAAAGATAAGAAAGATGTTATATAATACGTGCAGATTCGACTCGGTCACGTGATACACCTGCTGGACTTCCGAAATCGTCGAGAGAGCGTTCAAGCACGTTAGGTGGTTCACCAACAAAAGAACAACGATCACGACGTGGTTCAAGTAGTGGAAACCCTAAATCTTCACGGAGGTCGTCGAAAGAATCTTCTGATCAAGATGGTTCAAGAAAAACTCGTCGGAAAAAGTCAAAGGATAGTAGTTCTGTAAACGGAGGGTCTTCAAGATCGTCAAGAAGAGCACGTGGATCTCAGACAGAATCAGTAAATGGTTCTATTGTGTCCGATGAAGGATCAATGATATCAATCGATCTCCAGTGATGATAGAGATATCTATAATTAAAGAGACGACAATAGAAAAGTTCGGAATTTGTCTCTCATCAAGAAGAGATCATATAGCTTTGGTTGGTTACTATAGGAATAAGGATCATCAAGCTAATGAGTTTCTGAATTTTCTTGCGAGCTAGATTATATATGTCTCGATCATCATATTAATTAATAATCGAGACGATCAACTGAATTCGGATGTGGATTTGTGTTGATGTTTAACGTTTTGTCTCTCGAAATATCTTTTATACTATAATTCACAAGTCACTTGACCAATTAATTCTTGCCACATCAGATTTTTGTTTTTTCTTATTAAAACCAAAAAAAAACATTTATCATACAATTGGAAAAAAAAATGTCGAGCAGAAGAAATAAAGGCCAAAAAAAAATAACTGCTGACTTTTCTCCCACTCTCTACGTTCAAGGTGATTTTACAACTGATTTCACTTCTATTTAAATCATTATTCAGTTTCTTTTATCTGTAATCCTTTTTTCCATGTTTTTTTTGTCGATCATCTAAACTATATCTCCTCTGTAATCATCTTCTTCTTCTCTCTAATCCTCTTCTCTCCATTCATCTTTTTCCTGGTCACTCATCTAAACTACAGTTATAATTTTCAGACAGGTAAATATTTAAACTTTGTTTATGTTCATAGATTTTCTCTTGAACTTCTATTAATTATGATTTTTAAATATTCAGTTGGAAGATTCTAATTGTTGATGAGGAGGGGAACTAGATACAAAAACAAAATTAGATAATGATAGCTCATATATATTGGTACTACCTTCACCTCTACAGTTTTTTTTTAATTCAAGTAAAAATATATTAACAAAATTCATTGCACCTACTGACTTGTTAATTTGATGATTGCTATTTTTCTTCATAATTGAATTATTTTCTTACAAATTAATAAGTATTTATATACATATGATTTGATCACAAAAAATTATTCCATGCATACGCACAGGACAAATACTAGTTAACTTATAAGACTACTTACAATGGACAAATTTTAAGTTATTCAACAGTTGAACCTTTACAATGGTGAGTTGAAAAAATGAGAAATGCTTAGGTGGAGACAACGGTGTTGAAACCATTCAACGCAGTTGAATCGGAAAAGTGGGGCTTGGGCTTGCCACGTGGCACGTTTTAAATGGTATACTTTTAATTTTTTTTTTCTGAACGAAAAGTTTTTTTTTTTTTTTTTGAATTGCAGGATAATAATTGGATAAGTAAATGTGTTGTGTTTCTATTGGATGGTGAGATTTCAGATATTTTTTTATCCAACCCAATTATTTGAGATCAATTATCTTATAGAATCCGAAAATTTTATTTTTATATTTTTATACCAAAATTCATCATTTTTCATTCTCTATAAATAGAGACTTGTTTCATTTAATTTGGACACACAAAAAAAAACTCATCTTTTTTATAATGGCTATTTTTATTTCTTGTTTTTATTATTTGCAAACAATTTATATTTTATTTGAGAAAAACAAAATCTCAATTTATTATATAAATTTATTTAATTTTTACTTATTTTAATTTTATTAGATATTAAATATGATTAATAATATGTGATCACAAAAAATAAATACAAATAAAAAAGGTGAATAAAATTAGTGGGGTAAGGTGTTGTAAACAAAACATTGTAGAAGGTAAAAATGATGTATGTGTTGAATTATGATGTGGAAGAGAGAGAAGATGATGTGAAGTATTAAAAAAGAAAAAGTGGGATTAAATGCAGTAATCAGTATGCATTAATGCATGTGTCATGTCTGCATTAGAGAAAAAAAAATTGAAGAAAACGCTGCGTTTTGTTAGCATAAAAGAAGTACATGACGTGGTCGTGTGAAAGTCAACAATTAACAAACTCCAAACCGATCCTAAACCGGGTTAATAAACCGGATGGTAGGTAATGTGTGTTGTTTTAAATGTGCGGTTTACTACACATTAGATAAGAGTGTACCAGTCTTGTGTTTGTCTCTGTTTTCACTCACGCCGGAATTAAGAAGAACGTGTTGGGTTGAAAGAGAGAAGACGGGGACGAGACGAGAGAAATAAATCTCGCCACCATTGACTCCGCACTTAATGACATTTTTAAAGCGAACGTTTCTCCTCATCTTCCTCCTATTCATATGGAAAGCATTTTTATTTCCTTTTGCCATTTCGTCGCCAAGTTCATTGACATTGAGATAAGAGTCATAGAGTCATAGAGAGATAGAGAGAGCTCTCTTCTTCAGTTAGTTCGATTCTTTCGGCGCAAGTTTTCTCTTTTATTCGAAACATCCATTAGCCCAAAAACAAAAAACTAACTCTGGCAATGTCTATGGTGAGTTTGTATCGGAGGTCCCTTACCTCCCCTCCCGTGATTGATTTCGCTTCTCTTGAAGGCAAGGTGCGTTCCTTTTTCTTTTTGATCCATGGATGGATTCTGGGTTTTACTATTCTTCTGCTTCTCGTTACCAGACGATCGTTAAATTTGGTTACTTGGCTCCGATCGGGTTTTGCTCGGTCAACTCTGTTTTTAAAACCCTAAACCTCTTCCTTTTTCTCAAGTTTAGTTTTTTTTTTTTTG
>NC_025701.1:1348304-1375802 GCF_000633955.1 Camelina sativa | reverse complement strand
CACAATTTGGAATGTTCCGTGGTGAGTGAGATTTTTAAGTTTGTGAGTTGAGATTATTGTACTAATTAAGTTATGAGTGTTTCTTTACTTGTGTTGTATGTTTATTGTATTGCATTTTAATTTTCTCATCATTGTATTATATGTGTTTTTATAATGGCTATTTTTATTTCTTGTTTTTATTATTTGCAAACAATTTATATTTTATTTGAGAAAAACAAAATCTCAATTTATTATATAAATTTATTTAATTTTTACTTATTTTAATTTTATTAGATATTAAATATGATTAATAATATGTGATCACAAAAAATAAATACAAATAAAAAAGGTGAATAAAATTAGTGGGGTAAGGTGTTGTAAACAAAACATTGTAGAAGGTAAAAATGATGTATGTGTTGAATTATGATGTGGAAGAGAGAGAAGATGATGTGAAGTATTAAAAAAGAAAAAGTGGGATTAAATGCAGTAATCAGTATGCATTAATGCATGTGTCATGTCTGCATTAGAGAAAAAAAAATTGAAGAAAACGCTGCGTTTTGTTAGCATAAAAGAAGTACATGACGTGGTCGTGTGAAAGTCAACAATTAACAAACTCCAAACCGATCCTAAACCGGGTTAATAAACCGGATGGTAGGTAATGTGTGTTGTTTTAAATGTGCGGTTTACTACACATTAGATAAGAGTGTACCAGTCTTGTGTTTGTCTCTGTTTTCACTCACGCCGGAATTAAGAAGAACGTGTTGGGTTGAAAGAGAGAAGACGGGGACGAGACGAGAGAAATAAATCTCGCCACCATTGACTCCGCACTTAATGACATTTTTAAAGCGAACGTTTCTCCTCATCTTCCTCCTATTCATATGGAAAGCATTTTTATTTCCTTTTGCCATTTCGTCGCCAAGTTCATTGACATTGAGATAAGAGTCATAGAGTCATAGAGAGATAGAGAGAGCTCTCTTCTTCAGTTAGTTCGATTCTTTCGGCGCAAGTTTTCTCTTTTATTCGAAACATCCATTAGCCCAAAAACAAAAAACTAACTCTGGCAATGTCTATGGTGAGTTTGTATCGGAGGTCCCTTACCTCCCCTCCCGTGATTGATTTCGCTTCTCTTGAAGGCAAGGTGCGTTCCTTTTTCTTTTTGATCCATGGATGGATTCTGGGTTTTACTATTCTTCTGCTTCTCGTTACCAGACGATCGTTAAATTTGGTTACTTGGCTCCGATCGGGTTTTGCTCGGTCAACTCTGTTTTTAAAACCCTAAACCTCTTCCTTTTTCTCAAGTTTAGTTTTTTTTTTTTTGGTTTTGGTTGAGATCTGAGAATGCTTGTTTGCTAATATATATTACTTCTCAAATTAGGAATCATCGACAAGTGTTTTGCTAAATTTGTGTGTTTTGCAGCAAATCTTCAATGAAGCGCTTCAGAAAGGCACTATGGAAGGATTTTTTAGGCTCATTTCTTATTTTCAGACTCAGTCTGAGCCTGCCTTTTGTGGCTTAGCTAGTCTTTCTATGGTTTTGAATGCTCTCTCTATTGATCCTGGGAGAAAATGGAAAGGTACACACCTTATCAACTCCATTATTTTGGGACTACTATATGGTGTAGAAGAACATCACATTTGGTCGTGGTTTTTTGAATATTTTGGTTTTTCCCTATAGGTCCTTGGAGGTGGTTTGATGAATCTATGCTGGAATGTTGCGAGCCGCTGGAAATAGTCAAGGATAAAGGCATTTCATTTGGCAAAGTTGTTTGCTTGGCTCATTCTTCTGGTGCTAAAGTTGAAGCTTTCCGCACTAATCAGAGCACCATTGATGATTTCCGCAAGTTAGTTGTCAAGTGTTCCACTTCTGATAATTGTCATATGATCTCAACATATCATAGAGAACTACTTAAGCAGGTATCGTTTCTTTGGCCTAAACTCTTGACTATGTTAATATGGCAATTAAGTGAATTTCATTACCTTTAATCATCTTACGGTTGTCCTGTGTATCTATCTAAATGTTATTACAAAGTTTGAGATTGCTGAACCTCTGTAGTGTCTTGCTATGAAGGATTCTAATGTATCTTATTGCAGACTGGAACAGGCCATTTTTCACCGATTGGTGGTTATAACGCTGAAAGAGATATGGCTTTGATTCTTGATGTCGCGCGTTTCAAGTATCCTCCTCATTGGGTTCCTCTTAAACTTCTTTGGGATGCCATGGACAGTATTGATCAGTCAACTGGGAGACGTAGAGGGTACCTTATCTTTTTTCTTAGGCTTATCATTTATGATTAAAGAATGTCATCGTTTCCATCTTACCAAATTCCCTTTTTCTGTTATTCTGCTTTCAGGTTCATGCTTATATCAAGACCCCACAGAGAACCAGGATTGCTCTATACTCTAGTAAGTCCAACCAAAGTCATGTATCTATTTGTAGTTGCTGCTGCTATTATAATAACTTTTCTTTCAAATTCGACTAGTGATAATTTCTTGTTTATCAATTTCAGAGTTGTAAGGATGAGAGCTGGATCAGCATTGCAAAGTATTTGAAGGAAGATGTTACTCGTCTTGTAAGCTCACAACACGTTGATACTATAGAAAGAATCTTATATGTTGTATTCAAGTCACTTCCGGCAGATTTCAACCAATTTATCAGATGGATGGTTGAGGTTCGAAGAGTAGAGGATTTTAATCAAAATCTCAGCTCAGAGGAGAAATCAAGGCTCGACTTGAAGGTATCATCTTGTTATTTCGCTTCTGAGTTTTAGTTTTCCGTGTAAAAATTCTGTCAGTTCATTCATCTATGTTCTACGGTTCGTTTTGCTGTAGCAAGAGTTACTGAAACAAGTGCAAGAAACTAAACTGTTCAAGCATGTGGATAAGCTTCTATCCTCTGTGGGTTACGAAGACAATCTGCCATATGTTTCTGTCAAGGTTTATTCCCAAGGAGGAGAAATCTTATCGGGCAATGAATCAGATGAGTCCTGTTGCGAGGAAACTTGTGTGAAGTGCATCAAAGGTATGTTTGTTCTTGCATTCCGATTATGATGCTGATAGTAATTGATTGGTACAAACTAAGTGCTTAGAATCACAATAGGGACCCATCTCCGATACTGACTGATAATGTCTTCTTAAATAGACTTCGGGATTTGATATCTTTATAAGTTTGAAGTTAATATTCCAATGAGCCAGCAAACAAACCAGTCTACTGATGAGAATTTTTCATCACTAGTCAACAAGACGATAAGCTGTGATGAACGTTATTAGTAATAACTTACTAGGCTTATTAGGCTACCTTGTGTGACTTATAAAGCCAAATGACCAAGAAAACTTCGTTTGAAGTTAGCAATGTGCAAAGCTCTTACCAAGAAATCACTTTTTGTTTTTTGTTTTTGTCTTCTTGTACACATCAAGGTCTTGGTGAGGAGAAAATGACAGCTTGTCCATCTGGGAACGATGTGTTCACTGCTCTTCTATTGGCTTTACCTTCACAGACTTGGTCAGGTATCAAGGACCAGTCACTTTTGCAAGAAATGAAACAGCTCATTTCCATGGTTAACCTCCCGACTCTGCTTCAGCAAGAGGTAAATAACTAAAACTTAATAATACTCCACTTAGATTTTGTGTTTTTATGGAGATAAAGGCTTTAAGATGTTCCATTTTATAGAACAGGAAACATAAATGAAACTGAGTTAAGAGTGTGAAATTTATTTCATGAATGAGGACTCTACACAACATGAAGCGTACTCAGTTAATTTTGTTTTTCATTGGTTTGTATAGGTTTTGCATTTACGACGCCAACTTGAGCTACTTCAACGATGCCAGGAGAATAAAGAAGAAGAAGAACTCAGTGCTCCTGCCTAATTTTATACACAACAACAACTCTCTAATTTCTCAACAACCAACAAAAACACTAGGAAACAATTAGGAAAAGGAATTTATCCCTCTGGTCTTGTCTGGTCCATAAATCAGCAAAAACTATGTATTCTCTCCATTACATCCATGAGAGACATTCAAAGGTAAACTAAGTACTAACCATAGCACCATCATTTTACTATATAGATTACAATATAGTAATCAAGCCCATCGGTTTAATTTTTATTCACATACAAAAGTATACATCATACATCTTTATTACCACTAGAATCTGCAACTTACACCACTCTTCACCATTCCAAAGAATGACTCCTGCATAAAGAACGCGAGGATGGCCTTGGTTTCTCATCGACCGGAATCAAAACCTCCATTAGCTTCTTGTATCTCTCTTTAGTGCTCTCTTCAATCTCCTTCAAAAGCTGCTCATTCTCTTCCTCTAATTTCGCAGCCAAAGTCTCTAACTCAACTTGATAAGCCTGTTTCCTCTCTCTGGACCTAGCCGCAGATTCACGGTTCTTGATCATCCTCTTCTGTCTCTGAGCTGCTGCTTTATCCATGGCCTCCATCATCACTCTCCCTCTTTTTCCCCTCACTCCTCCTCCTCCACCCATTGATCCTTCAATCATCTGAAACGAACTATGTCTCTGCGGCTGCGGCTGCGTCTGCGGCATCATCGGAAAATCGAATGTATAGCTACCGTCGTTGTTTAGTCTCTCCGGAGGAATCTTCACATCAATTTCATCTGAATCCATGTTAGCTGCATCCCCATCAACATCATCCATTGCTGCTTTCGCTAAAAAATCCTCAAGCGTCATTATCACATCATCATGTGCTTCCTCTTTCATCATGATCCTCTTTTGCTCTCCAGATACGATCTCTTTCCAAACGTCGTCCACACTCTTGCCGTTGTTAACGCTGTTCCGATCTCCGATACTCCGCTCAGCAGTATCAACCGCCATATCTAACGGCTTCGAATCAGAGGCGAAAGTGTAATCGTTGCCACCGCCGTAAGCGAAACTGATTCTGGAGTGATCGGTGTGAAGATTTGGTCGGAGATGGTGCGATGATGATCTAATAGAAGGGGAAGATGAAGCAGAAGAAGAATTACGCCGAGACAGATCGGAATTGGAAGAAGACATCATCTTAAAGGACGCCATTTTTTTCACTTTGTATGTAATTGGAATTGAAATTAGCGATAGATTGACTTTTGTTGTCGGAGAGAGAGAGAGAGAGATGAAGAGATCTTTCTAGGGTTATCTCGTGTTATGTCTGTAATTGTATAAACAAACAAATAAACAAAACACGCGCATTTAAAACGCGTGACTTGCACCTTCGTCTATTAAAAAGATATCAATGGCAGCAACGTGTTACGAGTTATACGACTAAAGAAATTTTATAATCTAATCTTGTAGGTAGGTATTCAGAATCAAACGAATCTGCTATTCAAACTCCCAAGTCCAAACCAACTTGAGAACAATTAAAAGAGTCCAGAATACTTTTGTACATTTTCCTTTGATTTTCTCATTTTAAGACCATCCAACAAATAATATACTACTGTATACGGACACAGGCTGATATAAAAGAGGGAGAGAGGCCCAACCTGATTGATATGAAGCCGAAACAAAAATGTCAAAATTTCATGAAATTGACAGACAGACTCCTTGGGGATAATTGATGATGAATCTACTGCCATGAGCGTCTGGAAACAACAGTAACCAACAAATCTCTGATCATGGATATACGTTTGTGGGTAGGAGCTCAGACGCAGTGTGAACTAAAATTGAGGTTCAAGTGGTTCTTCCCATACATCTGGACTTCCGTTTGAGACTTCCTCTACATCTTCCTCCATTGACAACCTCAAATACTCTCTCTGAGCAAATCGATCCCATTCTGTCAAATTTGGTTCCTCCCGTTCCTACGGCCATGAAAGAGATACATGTTTTTAATTTCATTAATCTTAACTACTACCGCAGACTGCTGTTAGCTATTTAAGCACTCATACAGAAACTCCACAGGAAAGCCAGATCTACCTGGCGAATCAGAAAGGGGTCACGTGTCTCAAATGCCATGAATTTATTGAGGTTGAAGAGTATATTGAATACGTTTCCTGAAAGTTTGGATCCTTTCAGATCCTGGAGGGTGATGCAGTTTTCCTCCTGCAAAGTCAACTCACCAAATTGATGATTCCAATCATATATAATATATCAAAATCAGCTAGGAAATACCAAACAACCATGTTATGGTTTGAAAAGCCTCTAACCTCTGGTCCAATCATGTCAATTATTTGACATAGGATATCCTTGAAGAGAACAGGTTCCTGGGTTATGCATTCCATGCGATGCAGTTGCTCTTCGAAAAAAAAATGCATTTCGTTTCGCGTGATCACCCCGTTTCCATCCAAGTCTATGCACTTGAACCTGCACCAACGTTCAATCAGTGTCAAGGGAAATACTCGCATCCCCATAGTAGATATATGAGCATACTAGGCTCTGAACCCGTTATCATATCAGAGGTTATACATAAGTGTTTTAGGTTCATGAAAAATGAGCAACATGTTAGCGCCTGAGTATAGACAGGACTCCAATTTCATTAAAATATGGTATTGTATAATGATAAAGTAACTAAAATTTGAGGAAAAGAGACTTTTTATGGACAGTCCACATTTGTCAATGATTTTGGCTCAGTTTTAGTATCTAGTACAATACAAGAATTTACGATTCAAACCAAGGAGAAAATTTCATATAGGAAAAAGAATATCAACGTGGAGGGGAGAGATGTATACCAATACTCAAGACTAGGCTCAGAAGACTTGTCTTCCTCGGCGAGAATGAAGTATACAAAATCTTCATAACTCATCTTCCCTTCAACTTTGCTCGTAAACTTCCTAGGAACCTAAAAGAGAAACATAGAAAAATCAAATAAAAACCTTTGCATCATACTATATAACTTAAGCTTTGAAGGAGGCCCAGGCAAGAAGAAATTCGGGAACCAACCTGTGAAAATATTCTATCAACAATCCTATAGGTAAGGGCATGATTACCATATTTGATGAGATTATCCTTATCAATAAAGCAATCATGGTCACCATCAAGTTCCCAAAATTTGCAGTATATGACGTAGAAGTGCTCATAGGAGAAGTACCTGAATTTTTAACAAAAATGACCATCTGAATCAGGCATAAGTTCTGTCTCAGCAACAATATGAAAACATATACAGATACTCATATAGCTCTTTCCTTTTGCACTGTTTTAACCCCACGAAAAATATATATGCGATAACCTCACAAAAATGTAATACATTTGTGTGGGCTAGTTTACCTCTAAATAACAACAGAACATTTCGTATAAATGTGTGAATTAGAAGTACTGTTAGGAAATTATAAAATAAGAAAACAAATTTACCTAATAATTTTATTGATGTCGTCCTCTTCATCGAGTTGTTGCATAGCAGCAATAAGATTTCCACGTTTCAGCTCTCTAAGAGTAAGGCGACCAGTTCCCGATCTGTTAATGTAGTAAAATATTCTGTAGATGACAGTCTCAGCTGGGAGATCAACAGAAAATTACATTAGTACAAGTAAAAATCGAACATAACCAGTAGAGATATAGTGCATGCACAGAAGGAGGGTCTTATTTAGCAGAGTAAAGGATATCGAGTAGATTTCATCATATTTAACACCCATGCGTCAATAAGTCACATGTACAATGATTCCTACCATATCTTCCTTGAAATTCGCTTGAATTCCTCAGAAATTCTAACCCAGGATGTGTTCCCAGAAGCTCATCAAGTACTGGTTTGAAGTCGTCCTGTAACCAAATCCAAGTAAAAATATCAAAATCTTTGGGTGCAATGGGTTTAATAAAGAAGACAATGATGAAAAGTAAATCAGCATGCGATTGAAGAAAAAAAACGGGAGAAGAATCACAAAAAGACCTGTCTGAGGTAGTTGCTGCCCTGCTGCCTTAGTATGTGATATATCTGGGAGGCTGTGTCCATAGTCAACATATTTCCATCAATCCAATACTTGATAAATGCATCCCTGAAAAAAATTGGTCAATCAGCAAACATAATAAGTAAAGCACCAAATTTGTCTTACTATTTCGCATACACACAGTAAACTATTGTTAAATACATGTTATGAAGAAAAAAATAGCATACATGGAACTACCTTGTAACTATGCCAGTTGAATTGGGATCTATCTTTGTGAAAAGTGCAGGAGAAAGAATAGAAGGCAGCTTGCAGACTTCTTTCGTAATGGATTTGAATTCTACAAGAGGAACGGGAAGGATAAGATGGATTAGCTTATATATATATACCTCAGAAGGACAAAAATGAACAAAAAAAAAATTGAATTAAAAATCACCATCCACACGTAGTCCATCAATATAGTTGCTAAAAACTTGATCAACCATGGATATACATTGCTCTTTTAATTCTTTTGCTGGGGGACGTCCGTGTTGGTAGTAGAACTGCAGAAAACAAAAAAAATGTTATGAGTCAAACTGATAATCATAGTAACCTTCAGTGAAGGACCAATTCTCCTTCAAATCAGTTTTACCTACAAATCAGTGGCCTCGGTTAAAATATGTACCCTGCATCTACCTACGAAGTTATCTGTGTTCAATGATGACCAATCAAGTGAACATAGACACACACCAGAGACCAAGGCAATACAATAATACATCCCATTGTGCGGATAAAGCTGGGAAATGAGAAACAAACCTGAGGAATGAGTTCGGGCTTTGATTCCTTGAGTGAACCGAGAGGAGACTGAAGAGATGGAGAGGTAGTAGTCCTTTGCCTAGAGAAACGAGGGGAACCAGAGGAGGAGGAGCTTCGTGGAGAAAGTGGGGGAGTGGTACTGCTGAGAAACACAGATGGCAAAGCACTTGCAGCAGAAACATTGATATTGGAAACATTATTAGCTGGTGTTGCAGATTTAGCATCATCAATCAAAGACTTGACCTAGAGAAGAAAACATGATCAAAATGTCAAACCAGAGTACACTAAAAAGAGAGGTGAGAGAGTGAGAGAGAGAGAGAGAGAGAGAGAGATAAAGGAAGGTACCAAAGTGGCAGTGGCTGGGAGGGAGAGCCATTGGGAGAAGAGTTCGTGAGCAATAAGAGAGCTAGCTTTGAGGGGAGGAGAAGAAGACAAACCAGGGAGCTGCTGCTGCAAGAGCTCGGGATCTAATAAAATACGAGCATCGTCTACTCCGTCAATATCCATGATCGAAGCACGAGAAGAGAAAACCCTACCTTGTTCCCTTTCAAACACCTCGAATCAATTCAAAAAAAAATCGACAACACAAAGCGGCTCTTTTTAACTCTTAAGTAAGCGCAATCGATTCCGATAAAAACCCTAGGGTCCGTTTCGAAAATTCGATTCAGGATATATATATATATAAATTATTATAAACAAAAGTAACAAAATCAGGAAGGCGATTTTATTTCCAAAAGTAAGAAGACAACTTCTTCGTCTGAAATTGGAACAAGTAAAAGATGATTCCGTCACCGAATTTGAGAAAAACTTAGGGCAGATGAATGAACGAAGACAAAGCACTCCGATCGATCAGGGAAAAAAAAAGCGAGAGAGAGAGAGATTTTAGAAGAGTAGGAGGAGGCGAAGAACACTAGGGAAAGTTATCAAAGTGAAGAGACTCCGAGAGAGAGAGAGAGAGATAGTGAGTATATATATATAGAGATTACTCATCTGTCATCATCTCATAATGATAATTCTCTCTCATATCAGCCGTTTCCTCTTTTCTTTTCACTTTGACCCACACAGACTGAGTCAACCCACTTTGACACGTTGATAAGATTACTAAATAGGAATAGCTAAATAAAAATCATTAAAAATAATTAAGAAAACTCCGAGATTTATCAAAGTAAATAAAACAAAATCATTATAGAAACAGGAGATAAAAGAATATTATTATTATCATTACGTCCTCCTAATAAAAGGGTGAGAAAATAATTAAAAAAAAAAACCTCGAAAATTTGATACGATCCTTTTACACGTTGATTGAAACAGAACAGAACAGAGAGAGAGAGAGTCTCCGTGCTCTGAAGAAAGAGAAGCTTTGAGAATTGAGACCAATACCATCATCATCTTCATCAAGCAGAGCAGGATTGCCCCAGTTTCTGTCGTCGTCGTCGTCTCCCACAGCTGAGATCAAACATGAACATCTTCACCAAGAAACCAACTCCTAGAGGTTTGATTCCCACCTCTTTTTTCTTTTCTATTTATGACCCGAATTTCGAAATTTAGGATTTTTATTTTATTTTTTTTGTAATGTCACCTGAGGACCTGATTTGATTAACCTAATTGGAATTTGATCATCTGGGTGGGTGGTTTCATCTTCGTGTTCGCTAAAAGTTCAGCCTTGACTTGTTCTCTAATTTTTGTGGCGTGATCGTGATCTCTAATTCATATCTCTTATGTATTTTTTTTTATTTTTTTTGGGGTTTTGTCTGTGATCGAGAAACTTAATGTCTGTTGAAATTGGAGTGTCAGAAACTGATGAATGTATGTATCCTCGTTGTTTTGTTTTGCAGAAGTGCTTAGGGAGAGTAAGCGAGAGATGACACAAGCTACCCGAGGTCTTTCTTTCTTCCTCCTTATATATATCTATCTATCTATCTATCCTTCATTGCCTTGAGCTTAATTTATTACTTGAATCTAGAAGGGAAAAATAAAAAAAAAAGCTTTGATTTTTTTAACTAGTTGGTGCCATTGGTGAATTACTCAAGTTTGAATTGCTATTTACATAAAACTCCTCTTTTTAACTGATGCCCTTTTTGTGTGTGTGTGTGTTGTCTCGCAACGGTTACGCTGCTCCAGGAATCGAAAAGGAAATCTCATCTCTGCAATCAGAAGTATGAATGTGGCCTTATTAATGTTTTCCCCATCTACTCTCTCTTCTTTCAAAGATGACTGATCTAATAAACGTTTTCTTTTCATGTTCATAGGAGAAAAAGCTTGTTCTCGAGATCAAAAGAACTGCTAAGACAGGGAATGAGGTATATTTCAAGCATTTTTTTAATCGGTTTATTTGCCTTTTTCCGGGTTTTCTACTCAGAGAATCTTGTGTCTGTAATCTAGTTGATGTGTTCTATCTTTTGCTTTTTATGCAGGGAGCCACCAAGACTCTTGCTCGCCAATTGATCCGGCTTAGGCAGCAAATATCCAACTTACAAGGTAGCCGAGCTCAAATGCGAGGCATAGCTACTCATACACAGGTCTCTTCCTTACCCCCTTCTCCCCCCTTATTTCTTTTTTAAAAAATTATCTCTGTTTATAATAATAAACAACAACCAAGAAGATCGTTATTCCTGTCTTCAATCTCGTACACTAAATAGTTTGAGTGTTGAAACATTGGTGTTTAGGCTATGCACGCACATACTTCAGTTGCTGCTGGATTGCAAGGTGCCACTAAGGCTATGGCAGCTATGAGCAAGGTCAGATTTTCTATTCTATGTAACACCAAAATCAGATTTTCCCATGTTTCTTGATTTGAGATGGATTTCCTCAGATTATAACTTGTTCTGTAGTTTTACAGTGATGTTTTTTTTTATTGATATTTCCAGAATATGGATCCTGCAAAACAAGCTAAGGTTATGAGAGAATTTCAAAAGCAGTCTGCGCAAATGGACATGACCGTAAGATCTCTAACCAATATCCATCTTTCCCTTTAAATCCATCAACACTCAAACTTAAGTCATTCTGACTATATATATAATGCATATTGGTATTCAGACTGAGATGATGTCAGATTCCATAGATGATGCTTTAGACAATGACGAAGCTGAAGACGAAACAGAGGATTTGACAAACCAGGTACCATTTCTCGCATTGGATTTCAGTTCTAAAAATATATAACTTGCGGTTTTAACGAATTTTTTTTTTGTATTTTTACTGATTTTTAGGTTCTTGATGAAATTGGCATTGATGTCGCCGCACAGGTATGAACCATTGATTCTTTTTCATTGTTCTGTGTCTTTAAAATAGCTTCTCTGTGATTGATAATTCTCTCTCTTGGTTTTGATCCATCTACAGTTATCATCTGCTCCAAAAGGTAAAGTTGGCGGGAAGAATACAGAGGATGTTGGCAGGTATGATGGTATCCATTAAACACAACTACTATAACGTATCTCTTACCTTTAAAAAACAAACAAAATCAAACGTTGATGTTTCTGTGCAGTTCTGGAATGGATGAACTGGAGAAACGGTTGGCTGCGCTAAGATAGAATGATAGACTAAGCTGGTAAATCAAGTGGAAGAACTCACTTCAAACTTGTAGCTTGAAGTTGTTTCTTTCAGAGCAAAAAATATTATACATTCAATGTGTCTTCCACAGTTTGCTTTCTGGGAAGATTTGTGGATATTATAAACAATTAAACATACACACAGTGACTTTTATTTTCCTTCTTCTTTTGATCTGCAATCTCCAAAACGTCTTTGGTTCTATTTTTGTACTAGTTTTTGCATTTTCATTTCTATTAAAATCTTTTTAAAGACATCATAAAGGCCCAATAATGGTGGTTGACTGGTTGTGGAGGTTGGGGGGCACTTAAGAGAGAGAGAGAGAGAGCGTCTGATCAAATTAAACACTTCGAGTTTGTATTCACTTGCCCGGTGGGTTCATCAACACAACACGTTCCTTTATAAAACAAAGCAACTCATTTCCTCAAAGCTCAATCACATCACACCATGGCTCATCTTCAACCTCGTAACGTCATCGAGACCACTCACATCTCTCTCCCAAAAGGCACCGTTCCATCCACCACTCTTCCTCTCACCTTCTTCGATGCCCCATGGCTCAATCTACCACTCTCCGAGTTTCTCTTCTTCTTCTCTAACGCGTTCTTTATTCTTTGGTGTTTTTGCAACGTAACGATCATATAATAATCTGACCCTATCGGTTGTAAAATCGCCATCCTTCTTCTGTACATTGAGTAGAAGAGTGTGAGCACTCAGGAATCATCTGTCAGACGACGGATAAAGCTCCTTGGTGGTCTTGATATCATAAACATCTACCTTTTTATTTCCTCCGTTCTTATTAGTTCTGTTTCTAATAATAGTTTTGGTTGGCATTTACTCATGGATTTGCCTCCATACATGTATACGAATATAACAATGTTCATTCGGTTTCCTAGTCTTCATTAAATGTATGTTCATTTATAGCCCAACTGTTCATCAACCTCCCACCTAGACCATCGGGACCTGCTGTTTTCGCTATATAGTTCACTAGACAGGGACCAAAAAAAAAACAGAGCTTGCGTTGCGTGTAATTATATAACTAAATTAATAATTACTTTTTCCGAAAATAGTCTAAGAAATTTTTAAGAAAAGGAAAAGAAGCCAAGGTTTCGTTTCACTAACTTAATCCTTGTGTCAATCAGAAAAGGTTTTAGTTATATATAACAAATTAGAATGATATTAATATAGGATAATGCATAAAATAGTTCCTAGCTAGTAGATACGTCTAGAATCTATTCCGAGTTCAGAGTAACCCTTTTGGCCTCGTACGCGCGTGTATATTATTTGTTTAAAGCCCTATACTCTTCATGCATGCATGTATCTCATATCTTTCTTTTTTTCCTTTTTATCGACTTTAATCCTGATATCTTCTAGATTCTAACTTTATCTATGTACATATCTCAATTCTCAAATAATCAGATAATATCATTACAATGTTTGATTAATTCCACTAATTAATCACCGATGAAAAGAATTTCTATATAAGGCCCATAATGTGGTCTATAGATATATATCTATAGCAGCATCCTCCTACTTCAAAACTCGTTACAACAAAAGATTTGAGAGAGAAAGAAAAACTAACCTAGGAATTTATATACCTTAGGTCTAATTCGAATCCACGATATGGGGAAACCGTATCATCATCTGGTTGGATCACGTTTTGTTCCCAATGATCTAGGGCTGCTGAGGTATCACCTTCGCAGCATGGTGGAGAGGAAGCAGAGCAGTGTCGACATAACAACTATGGACGTCTACCAATCCGAGCCGTGGCTTCTTCCTCACGTAAGCAATCCTCTTTTCAAGAAGAAGGAATGGTACTACGTTTTTCCGAAGACTAAGACACCGAGCCGAAGTGTACTAGGAAGAGGAGGAAGCAAAGTTGGCTGTTGGAGAAGCGGCGTCAAGAAAATAGATATCAAGGACGGAAATAAAATCATTGGTTACAAGAAGTCTCTTACGTACCACACCATAGTGCATGGAGAAAAGAAGAAGACCGATTGGCTCATGACCGAGTATTCTCTTCACAAAGTTGGCGACGGCTTCCAAGATTTGGTCTTGTGTATGATCCGAGACAAGACAAAGACGAAAGTGGACAAACGCATTAACCATGTTCCTCAAACTCAGACTCAGCCTCGGCCTCATTCGCAATATCAACTTCAGCCTCAGCCTCAGCCTCAGGTGGCGGCGGAGAACACCAACAACATCCTACCGAACCAATTAGTTCATAAAGAGGCTGTTTTTACCGGGTTTGCTGAGGAGCTTGAGACGATAATGCTAGAGGGACAAGAAGATCGTGAAGCTACTGAACAACAGCAAGAAGACGAGATACCCCAGATCCACGACAACAACAACAACGTCATGATGTCGAACCAACAAGTGCAAAAAGAAGCTGATTTAACCGGTTTTGCTGATGAACTTGAGACGATAATGCTAGAGGGACAAGAAGATCGTGACATTAATGAACAACAACAAGAAGAAGAGATACCGATGATTCCTCTGGCGCAGATCCACGAAAACAACAAGAACGTCATGATGTCGAATCAACAAGTGCAAGAAGAGGCGGCTGATCTAACCTGTTTTGCTGATGAGCTTGAGACGATAATGCTAGAGGGAGATGGTGACGACGCTACTGAACAAGTGCAAGAAGACGCTGGTTTAGCCTGTCTTTCTAATGAGCTTGATATGCTGATGCAACAACAACAGATATACGAAGAGACGCAGAGCGGCAACAATGAAGTGATACCGACTCCTCCTCCGATGCAAAACAACAACAACAACAAGAGCGACATCATAATGAGGCTAGGGGGACAAGAAGAACGTGAATTTACTCAGCAGCAACAAAAACAACTAGAAGAAGTGTTACCGATTCCTCCTCCGATGCACAACAACAACAACAACAACAACGACGACGTCATGATGAAGTGGAGGCAAGAATTGTCTGACATAGAAGAATTCCTGTTGAAAGATAACGAAGGTGAAGATGTCACCGAACAAGAAGAGCGATTTCAACTGCTGGTGCAACCGATTTATCAAGCTCAAGAATGGAGTCAACTCGTGGGTGATCAAGAAAATGATACGATGATGATTATAGACAATCCTAACAATGCCCAAGCGTTGGGGAATTTTGAGTTTATTGATGTGTAGCAACATAATCCCTCATCATGACTTTATTTTGTACAAATACATTGTTTTTTTTTTTTGGTTTTATTTTGTTTGCTACTTGTCCATTTATGGTATCTTTCTCTTTCCTACATGTTTTTATTCTTCATTATGATTGGTGCAATTTTGCTCATTCTATTATATTCTCTCTCAAATAAATTAGTTTCATTCAATTCTATTTTAATCCTTGTAATTCTATTTTAATTTTAGAAAAAAAAAAATCATCATAATAAACTGTAAGGATTACATTTGAATAAAGAAAATAACAAAATGAGTGACTTGTTAAGCATTTTAACATCTCTTTTGTAGTTTATTTCATATAGAATTTAAATTTATGTGATATTTTAGAAATGTAAATTTGAAACATACTTTGTACAAATACATTGCATGTTTAATGTGATTTGTAGCTAAGCAAATAAACTATTTTATATAATATATGTAATAGAGTATATTTAGATACCAAAATAAATTAGTGTTTGATGAAAAAATAAATAAATAAACTAATGTTATATAGAAAAGAAAAAATGATATTTTTTGATTTTTAATGCTTCCAACTATATGAAAATAGAGAGAGGGGAGTTTAGAAAAATTGGTGATTTCGGATTATTTTAATTAAAATATTTAAAATTATTTTTATTAAATGTTTATTATATACATTTAGAATAATTAATTATATGTAATATGTGTCCCATGCTGATTAAGTTTATAGATCCGGCACTGATGTTGAGCATATATATAGAAGAAGAAATACTAAATATAAATATGGTGTTATATTTTATTATGTAACTCGAGTGGTGGAGAAATAGTGAATTTTCCTGAAATATTGTATTCATGCCTTGAATCGATACGTGTGTTTCACCAGAACGATCTGTACCAAGAGTGGATGAGAAAAATATGGTATCTTGCTGAGCAGAAGAGAGAGCATCATGCTAAAGTGGTCGATCTGCAAAGGAAAATGATGGATCTTCAGAGTCAAATGATCGGTTAAAGAAGGGAGTACGATCTTTGTGATGCTGACATCAGGGAGTTAATCAAGGCTCAAACACCACATTTATCGCTGGACGATGTTTTATAGTAGATTTTTCCAAGTTTGCACCAGAAACATGTCCCCTTCTTTCATTCAACTCTAAGAACTGATCAGGTTGGCGGAAGAAAACAAAATGCAGCTATCGTTTATGTACTTTGCTCTACTAGTTTTCATTTCTGCCTTGGAAAAAAAGTGTGTGGAGGTGTATAAACAATTTCACTAAAATGCAAATAACAGGGTTCAGCCTTACATTTAATTGAAAAAAAAAAAAAAAATCTTCGGCGAGATGTAGGCTTTCCACCTTAAAGGCCTGAACTCGTTAAAGTCTTTGTGTGTTTTTTAATTTATTTATTACGTTTATGCATTTCCTCTCATTAATTAATTATATACTGGTGCAACAAATTTATCAAGCTCAAGAACGGAGTCAACTCGTGGGTGATCAAGAAGATGATATGATGATGATGATAGACAATCCTAACAATGCCCAAGCGTTGGGGGAATTATGAGTTTATTGATCTAGCAAGCGGGTAAAAGATGTGATCGACGTTGAGGATATATAGGAGAATAAAAACAGATTAATGTAAATAAATGCAAGTGAGATATGATTATTATACGTAGCATTATGTTTGATTAAAAACATTTTCATTGGGCCTTTATTATGTTTTTTATTGGGCCTTAAATTTTTCAGTATTTTACATTTTTTACCTTGAAAAAACAAATACATATACACAATTAAAATTTCATACCGTAATTTCGTACTATATTGCATGCAATTATATATATTTTCAAATTTAATTATCTGCAGTTTTTTTGTTCTTACAATTCAACTGTGCTTTATATATCTGGAAAAACAAATTAAAAACTGTACCTTATGATATGAAATTTTAATTGTGTACATGATTTTGTTTTTTCAAGGTAATAATGTAAAATACTGAACAATTAAAGGCCCAATAAGAAAGGCCCAATAAAAATGTTTTTTTTTATCAAACATAATGGTGGTTGACTGGTTGTGGAGGTTGGGGGCAAATGAGAGAGAGAGAGCGTCTGATCAAATTTAAACACTTCAGGTTTGTATGTACTTTCTTCACTTGCCTGGTGGGTTCAATACAATACAACACGTTCCTTTATAAAAACAAAGCAACTCATTTCCTCAAAGCTCAATCACATAACACCATGGCTCATCTTCAACCTCCTAACATCATCGAGACCACTCACATCTCTCCCCAAAAGGCACCGTTCCATCAACCACTCTTCCTCAGTTCCTCTCACCTTCTTTGATGCCCCATGGCTCAATCTACCACTCTCCGAGTTTCTCTTCTTATTCTCTTACCAAAACTCAACTGAGTGTTTCCTCAAAGACTTTTTAACTTACCTCAAACAATCACTCTCCATTACCCTCCAACATTTCTTCCCTTACGCCGGTTAACTAATCATCCCGACTCGTCCCGACCCTCCCTACTTACGCTACAACGATGGTGAAGACTCTCTTCTTCTCATTGTTGCAGAGTCCACTGGAACAGCTGATTTCAATGATTTGAAAGCCGATTCTGCTAAAGATATCAGAGTGTTGCATGGCGTCATGCCAAAGCTACCTCCTCCTCACGACTCCCCCGAAGGAATTCTGATGCGGCCAACAAGCGTGATGCAAGTCACCATCTTCCCTGGAGCCGGAATCTGTATAGGCAACTCAGTTACTCATGTTGTAGCAGATGGAGTCACCTTCACTGATTTCATGAAGTATTGGATGACATTGACCAAATCAAAGGGCAAATATCCAGCTGCCACGCTTCTTCTACCCTCTCCGCCTGATCACAGCTGCAGAAACATTATCAAGGACCCAGGCGAGGTAGCTAAAGGACACTTTGGAGAGGTTTTGGGGGTCAGAGCTACTTTTACAATGAGCCGCAAACAGATAGAAAATCTCAAGCATTGGGTTACAGAGTAGTCTGAGAATCAGTCTCCTGTTTCTACCTTCGTGGTGTATCTAGCTTTCACTTGGGTGAGCTTGATAAAGACGCTTACTGAAGCCAGTGGAAAGGATGGACACAAAGACGAAGTCTTTCACTTGATGATTAATGTGGATTGCAGGAATCGTCTCAAGTATGCAGAAGCAGAACCAATACCGCAAACATACTTTCTCAACTGCATGGCTCCAGGTATCGTATCAGTCAAGAAACGAGATTTGCTAGGACACAAAGGCGTTTTGGCTGCTTCGGATGCACTAACAGCGAGAATCAGGGATATGCTATCAAATGATCTGTTGAAAACAGCCCCAAGTTGGGGACAAGGAGTACGCAAATGGGCAATGTCCCGTTTTCAAACATCAGTAGCAGGAGCTCCAAAACTGAGAATGTATGATATGGATTTTGGGTCAGGAAAGCCCTGCAAAATGGATATAGCAAACATAGAAACAGGAGGTTCAATTGCATTGGCAGAGTCCAGAGACGGCAGTAATGGAAATGAGATTGGAATAGCATTGGAGAAGAAAACAATGGATGCCTTTGCTATGATTCTACAAGAGGGGATCAAGAAATTTAAAACATAGCACAATTCCCATTCTTCACCAACAACTTGTTCACCAATCTTAATTTCCCTGGAATCATAATATATCATTGCCAACCTTTCTCATTTACAAGAACTTGTAATTCAATTTCTATAGGTCTCTCATGAGATATCCATTCCACCAAAGCCGTTCATTAACCAAGTCATTCAATTACAATCTAATGAATAAAGGCAACATCATACTCGGACAGAGCAAAACAAAAACTCGGGTTAATTATGGAAGAAGATGATAATGTAGTGAACTTGTTTAACTCCTAGTCTCATGGTTATAAAGATGAGACGAAGCTGATGAGAACACTGAAAATATATGAGTTTTTTCAGACTACAGGCACTATGAAACAAGTGCAAGTGTATAGTTTAAACTCAAATAGATTTAATTACTAATGAAAACATAAACATAAAGTAATGAAGAAGCCTCAGTAAAACCCAAAGAAATCATAGAAATTGCAGTTTCTGCCAAGGGGTTCTCCCTGAAAACAGGGTCTCAGCTCCACTGCACCTCGTAAAGATTGGATTATATCATCATCGACAATTCAAAAACAAACACTTTGTAAAAAGAAACACTAATAAAGGCTCAGATAGGAATACAGCTTTTTCAATCAGGAATAATCTGAAGCAGAACTGGCGTATCAAGCTGTTACGATCAATCATCACTGCCCAATCAAACAAATAAACGAAAAGAACAAAACTTTAAAGACAAGGAAACAAGAGAACTCTACTAAGGCTCATATTAAGAAATTCAACCATGTATTTTACCGTATATGCTTCATTGACCTAAAAAAGCATCTCAGAAGCGCGGGTAAGTTTATAATCATCGCCCATTAACAAATAACACTAAACAACAACATTGCTACCATTAAACAGATATACGGATATAGCCGCTTTTTTGACACAGAAGAGCCTAAGGAATAAGGCGAATCTGCAACACAAACGGCCAAAAACAAATCTCGCAGGAGCTTTGGGGCATACTTCCTCATCTCTTGTTATCAGATTAGCCCGGGAGGCTCCTGCTAACAACCTTAAAATACTCTAATATAACCCTAAGAGATTGAACAAGACAATAATTCTAAAGATCTATGAACCGTACGAAAAAGAACAATGAAGAAGATGATCTTATATAGCTAGCGGCTGGTCTAAAACCCTAGCCCTAATAAGTCTCTATACCACAAAGACCAATTTGCCCCCATTAGTTTATTGCTGTTCCCATTCATTTTAACCGGCCCAACTTAATAAAATAAGCCCACAGTATTTGGTTCTCCAAAACACAACGTAGTAGTTAGTAATTCTAATGGGAAAAGGCCTATTTCATACCCGTATCCACTCCGAAAGTGCGAATTGCTACCTGTACAAATAAGGAGTGCCAATTTATATATGTACCCTAAGACATTTTAAATTTCATACCTATACTCACAAAATTGAGCCAATTTCACAGTCCACGTTAACGGAATTAAGTCAACCGTTAGAGATGCTGACTCAGAGTCCACGTAAAATGCAAAACGACGTCGTTTTATTTTCTTCGAAAAAAATTTTTGGAATAACCACACACTAGAGGTTCGAACCCATGACCTCTTCTGTATTTAGCATAGGACTTAACCAGTTTATCCCACAACAATTCTTGAAAGAAACATACAAACTTATTAATATAAACCTAAGGTAGCATCCATCGAAATTGAAAAAAATTGTGAAAATCCCCACTGCCACGGGTAGAACCCAGGTACTCAGATACAAACAGCATAGCACTTAACCAACTGATCCCACAACAATACTCGGTAATAACACACAACTTTATCTTTATAAACCTATAAGGTATCTAAGTCCCAATTAAATGAATTTGAATTGGGGAAAAAATAAAAATCCTAGGGTTCTTCTTCTATCAAATATAACTGATAAATTTATATTTAAATTATAAATTTATAATTTATAACTGAGAATTAAATAGAATTTATAAATTAAGTATAATTGAGAATATATTTATAAATTTATAAATTATCAGTTAAATGAAATGTTTAAAGTTTAAGGTTTAAGGTTTATAAATATTTCATTTAATTTTTAATTATAAATTAATTTAATTTAAATATAAATATATTCTCAGTTATATTTAATTTATAAATTTATATTTAATTCTCAGTTATAAATTGTAAATTTATAAATTTAACAGTTATACAAATTTATCTTTATATTCTCAGTTATATTTAATTTATATTAAATTTATAATTTATAACTGAGAATTATTTATAAATTTATAATTTATAATTTCATTTAATCAAATTTATAAATTTAATTTATAAATTTAAATTTATAAATATATTTTCAGTTATATTTAATTTATAAATTTATATATAATTCTCATTTATAAATTATAAATTTATAATTTAAATATAAATTTATAAATTTATCAGTTATATTTGAGAGAAGAAGAAGAATCCTAGGATTTTTATTTTTCCCCCAATTCAAATTCATTTAATTGGGACTTAGATACCTTATAGGTTTATAAAGATAAAGTTGTGTATTATTACTGAGGATTGTCGTGGGATCAGTTGGTTAAGTCCTATGCTGTTTGTATCTGAGTACATGGGTTCGACCCGCGGCAGTGAGGATTTCCACAATTTTTTTCGATTTCGATGGATGCTACCTTAGGTTTATATTAATAAGTTTGTTGGTTTCTATCGAGAATTGTTGTGGGATAAACTGGTTAAGTTCTATGCTAAATACAGAAGAGGTTGTGGGTTCGAACCTCTAGTGTGTGGTTATTCCATAATTTTTTTTCAAAGAAAACAACGTTGTTTTTGCATTTTCGATGGCAGTCAATACACACGTGGACTCTGAGTCCCCATCTCTAACGGTTGACTTAATTCCGTTAACGTGGACTGTGAAATTGGCTCAATTTTGTGAGTATAGGTATGAAATTTGAAATGTCTTAGGGTACATGTATAAATTGGCCCTCCTTATTTGTACAGTTAGCAATTCGCACTTTCGGAGTGTGTACGGGTATGAAATGGCCCATCTCTAACGGTTGACTTAATTCCGTTAACGTGGACTGTGAAATTGGCTCAATTTTGTGAGTATAGGTATGAAATTTGAAATGTCTTAGGGTACATGTATAAATTGGCCCTCCTTATTTGTACAGTTAGCAATTCGCACTTTCGGAGTGTGTACGGGTATGAAATGGCCCATCTCTAACGGTTGACTTAATTCCGTTAACGTGGACTGTGAAATTGGCTCAATTTTGTGAGTATAGGTATGAAATTTGAAATGTCTTAGGGTACATGTATAAATTGGCCCTCCTTATTTGTACAGTTAGCAATTCGCACTTTCGGAGTGTGTACGGGTATGAAATGGCCCTTTTCCCTAATTCTAATATTACTCGGATTCAAACTCGAGAAAACAAAATTCTCCATGTAGTTCTCTGTTTACATGGTACTAATCTCTTTGTATATGTTTTGAGATCAGTTTAAAAAACTTGTAAATTTCACCGGTTTACATAACTCTCTCTCTCTCTTTCCTCCTTTAAATGTCCTCTAAAACTGTTTTTTTTACATATACATAAAGAAATTATATAGCAGCGTATATGAAACATGGCCGTATGTGTATATTCTTAACTCAGATTCTCTCTTACGATTATGTGTGTTTCGTTTCGTTTGTTCGTATGTATAATGGACTTTTTTGCTTCTTTTCTTTTTTGTGTTTGTCGGGTCTCATTTTCGGAGAGAGAGAAGCTCGAAGCTCCTCCTCAATGGATCTTCCCGAGTGTTTCTAGCAGCACGAGAAAAGGTCGAAGTCTTGGATTCATTTCCTGATTGGATTCTCTGGCTTGTCGATGATGCACGGTTACTTCCTCCTGTTCCCACTCCGCCACTTGAAGTGACCAGACGGCTAGATGATCGACTCATATCGCTCGGTCCACCAGTAGAACTTGGACGAGAACTTGAAGCAATTGCTCTCCTTGATGAGCTTCCGTATCTCGAGGAACTACGTAATCTTTCCGAGTCTCCACCATGCTGTGATAGTATTACAGTTGAGTCAATCTAGCGATGGATGGCATACTCTTAGGAGTCTGATCAAACCAAAAAAAAAAAAACAGATTTTTACCGAACGCTTGGACAAAGGTCCATCATCGGAGTTTCTCGAGCGATCACGCGGAGTAGAAGTTGTCATATGCCTTCTAGAGAAAGCCTCAACCGCACCTGAGAAACGGTTCTCTCGGATTTCCTTTCCTGCAAAATTTCAAAAGAAATAGTAACAAACAACTCAACTAAGCGCGGGAATTTGGTTTGAGATTTCACAAAAAGAAAAAGAAAAAAAACAGAGTGGGAAACTTACCAGGAGTCCTCTCTTGTTTCTCGAGAGAAGGTCCTGCAGCAGTTAGCCCCTGTTTTGCACTTGTTTGATGATTCTTAAACAAATATAAAATATAGTTTACATCTCTCTATGCTTGAAATAGAGAGAAAAACTCAAGAACCAACAGAGAAAGCAGAGTGAATTATACCCGTGTCCGTGGACTAGAACCAGAGCTGGAACCGATTTGAGGATACTTAAGAACTGTCCAGTCGAATACATAGTCAAACTGATAACCTGCCATTAAGAAAGAAACTAAGAAGTTGAAATCCAGAGACAAAAACTATATGTATGCTTGAATGAATAAGAAATATATGCGATATGAACCTTCTCGAATAAACAAGTCCCGGAATAGCCTCTTAAGGTAAGAGTAATCAGGTTTGTCCTCAAACCGTAGAGACCGGCAGTAACGGAAATACGAAACAAACTCAGTCGGTTGATTTTTACACAATACCTGTTCTTCACATCAATGCTTAAGTCATCAAAGCTAAAAAATACTAATCACAATTCACAATACCCTGAAGCTAAATGTTGGATTTTTCAATACCTCTATAGGAGTTGCTACTTTTTTCTCACTAATTCTGTCATACTTCTGCTTCTTTGTCTCAGCTTTTAATCCTTGCCAGGGTAAGCTGAATGAAATAATATAATGGAGAAAACTATTTCAACATTCGTTGGAAAGGGGTACCAAAACTGAGAATGAAGATCACAGAAGAGAAAGTCTAAAGATCGGTATGGAGGAAGCTGTAGAAAGTCTTACCTCCCTTTAAGGAAATACATAAGCACATAACCAAGAGACTCCAAATCATCCCTTCGACTTTGTTCTTTAGAGACACCAGCAAGAGATATTTCTTTATCAGATTCGAATACAAAAAGTTTGGAAATCTAAATCTTATAGGAATAAGAGAAATGCTTACCAACTCCAAGGTGAGTGTTCACACTTGCATACCGAGCTGTCCCAGTGAGGTTTTTGTTTTCTCTGCCCCCAAAGTTTGATATTAACTTTTCAGCTACATATCAAATATCAGTCAGGACAGGGAAAAGGAATAACCTTTACCTGTACGGAATGTGGCTGTGGGTCAGAAGGTCTCTGTATTTCTTCCCCAGACCAAAGTCGATGATATACACCTGAAAGTACAGAAATAATCAAGAATTTCAGAAGTTAAACCATCAGGACGTTCAAACTTTGCTTCTAAGAAGTTCATATTAAAGAGGCAGTCACACTATTTTTACGAGATGGGACCTGATTTGCTTTGCGCCCAAGGCCCATTAAAAAGTTGTCGGGTTTAATATCACGGTGAAGGAAGCCTCTAGAATGCATAAACTCGACTCTGTTAATCTGAAACCATTTGAAAGGTAACAACATTAAAAACAGTTCTCGGTTATGGATGAAGACATGTTATTCAAACCAAAAGAAAAAATGGAAGATACTACTGACGAGCTGATCGGCAAGCATGAGAACGGTTTTCAAAGAAAGTTTTCTGTTACAGTAGTTAAACAAGTCTTCAAGACTAGGACCTAGAAGGTCAATAACCATAACATTGTACTCCCCTTCAACTCCATACCACTTGAGGTTAGGAACACCAGCTTGAACAAAAGAAAAAAAAAAAAACAAACAATTTTTGAGGATGAAATAAAATTGGAACAAGAATATAAACATTGTTGAGATGAAGAAGGGGAGACTTACTTCCTCCTTGAAGCAGCATATACAACTTGGACTCATAGTGGAGTTGGGGATGCTTAGTTTTCACAGATTCCTGAGAATGGAATTGAGAAACAAGCAGAAGAATAAAAATACCAACAAAGCAAAATCAAATGGGCTAGAAGAAAGTCACAAATGACATTAATAGTGTCCACAAAAGTCTAGCAGTTGTAAATACAAAGCTTACCAGCTTGACAGCAACTTCTTCTCCGGTTTGCACATTTACACCTGCAGAAAAGGTGATCAAACAAGAACAAGATAAAAACCTGAAATATTTACATAGAAGGAGTTGAGAGTAAAAATCCTGATGATTGTTTGATGTAGTAGAGAGTTACCAAGATAAAGCTCTCCAAATGAACCGCTACCAATTTTTCTCCCAAGTTTAAATTTTCCACCAATGACAAGATCCATATTGTTTGTTGTTCTTCTCCAACAAAACAATCAAATCTCTAAACCAAACCAAAAAACAAAAACCAAACTTTTCAAACACAAAAAATCGAACAAACCCTTTTGTTTTTCAAAACTCGCCTTCCAATCAGATTCTCGACTTCGACGACACCCAAAGCAAAGAAAAAAAAAGGAAACTTTCATAAAAGATTTCAAAAAACAAACGAAATCAAAAACAAGGGCCAGCAAAGACAAAAGCCCACATGGGAGGGGGGAAATCAGACATAGAAACGAACCACGAAAACGATGAATCACGGAACCGTCTTCTTCTTCTTTTGCCTTACCAATTGACAGTTCATCATAATCTCAGGGTCCCCTCTCCCCCCACCCGATTGTCAATTTTTAGCCAATCCCTCCCTCCCTCCCTCCCTCCCTCCCTTGTACTTTCTTTGGTTGGATAAGAAATCGAAATAACTCCCACATTCATTCATTCACACACACATTAAAAAAATGTGTAGACCCAAAAATGTCGACTTCTTTCTGTTTTGAACAATAATAAGAGAGAAGACATACGAAAGAAGTTAGTAATACCTAAAGAATCGTAAAGATACGATTTTTTTTTTTCGGGATGTTGACATTTGTCCGTTTGTCTTCTTTCTTTTTTCTGTTTCCTCCTCACTCATTATAGTTTATGACAGATTTGTTTATTATGACATACCATGTGAATTATCTATCTATCTAATCTGTAACAAGTTTTTTTTTGTTAAAGAAATCTGTAACAAGTTACAAATAGGCATTCCAATTTAATGTTCTTTCGTATATAAATTTGCGATACTCAATTTGGGCACAACAAGTCAACAACAACTGCATGCCCCATATGTGTTGTCGTTACATGGATTTCAAAGCCTTTTGTTTTTCTAATCAGGAAAAAAAATATCAGTCTCAAGCGAACAAATCTACCAGACGTGGACAAAACAATATCATAACTCATTTGTTTCTTATTAGATTTTTTTTTTTTGGTATAAAACATATAGTTTGCTTCTCAAATTAAGTGGAATTGAAAACATTTGTTATCTATTACTGTTTTTTTCACTTTCTTTTTCCTACCACCTATATATGTGATTACATTATAATACTCAATGTATTGCAATTTACAAATTAGGATTAACGAAAAAATATATATATAGAAGATATAAAAGAAAAGAAGAATAGTTTTATTCTATGTATTCGGCATTTGTCTCCAACTCGATTCGGTTTACTTTAGTTTAATTACTCAGACTCCGGACGTCTCAGGTTGGGTTCCACTCCACGAGGCGTCGGATTTGAGAAGCTCCGGTTAATGGTCTGTTGCTCCGAACCACCTGACGACGACGACGACTCCTCCGACTCGCTCTCTGTAATTATATGATATTGTTACAAACATTTTATTATATATTATGAATACACAAGGATATGATCATATGAAAGAGAACTATAACGTTTTAGCTAGCTTTGCATAGAATAATGAGAGATTATTTCACGTACCGAATAGTGACTTAACCGATGGTCTCTTCGGTTTTGTCTCTTTCCTTTTTAGTTCGGCTGGAGTACATATGTAAACCGGAATGTTGGAGTTTTGTTGCTCATACCGAATTATCTAAAAAGCACTTACTATATATACACTTAGAAAGGATGAAGATAAAATTACCTACACCAGGGACTTGATAATCGTTGACGATTTCAAAGTTTTTGTATGTGTAACCGACAAAATTTATGTCTTTTGAAGATAACATCTAGTAGATCAACAACATAAAGGGAAAGAGTGTGAATCAAGTTACAAAAATTTGGCTGTACGTAGTAGAAAAAGGTAATTAACTCGACTTACTTTTCTCCATGGCCCTGTTCTAGAGGGTGCTTGAGTTTGATTATCTTCCTAAACATTCATTCAAATAAATTAAATATCAAGGAAATTGATATATACAGCAATTAGGAGGAATTAGCTAGCTAAAAATATTGTGGAAAGATATAAATTAAACCTCATCGAACTTCTCAAAGTTTTGAGTATCCAAATCGTCGTTGACCTCGGGAATAAACGCAGCTTCCATTTGGTAAATCTTTTCCCATTCTACACCTTCGAACCAAGGATGTGCCTGCATGTGACATCTTGTGTATTGGATCAACTCGACTTATGAAATTTATGGGTTAAAAACTTCAACTTTAACTATTGTA
>NC_025701.1:1324420-1347715 GCF_000633955.1 Camelina sativa | reverse complement strand
CCAACAAGCATCTCGTACATTATAGCTCCAAGTGACCACCTGAATGATTATTTATAACTTAATTTGTAAATGACTTTGAATGTATTTCTTGTTAACAAATAAAAAGGAGACAAGTATGTACGGTACCAATCACATTCCATGCCGTATCCTTTCTTTAACAAGACTTCAGGTGCAATGTAGTCTGGTGTACCAACGGTTGAGTAAGCCTGTAAGTGTTACACATTACCAACAACAACTCCTTCAAATTAAAGATATATTTTGATATAGAAAACAAGTTATAAATCGAAACTGAAATTAACCATACTAATCCGTCGGAGTGTTACATACAAGCATTCTTCGATTCTTCTGCCAATGTTGCAATTGTTCTTGCTGCGAACGTCTAGGAGCGGTTGACGCACTCTCTTCCTTCTCTGAACCTCCTCCGCTACCCGAATTGCCTACCAAGAAATCTTCTCCTTCAATAACACTACAATCCAATGGCTTACATAGTCCAAAATCAGACAACCTCAAATGTCCATGTCTATCAAGCAACAAGTTATCTGGTTTTATGTCCCTGCAACAACAAAAAAAACATCTCAACATTGTGATCAGTAATGACGACTAATTAATTAATAAGATCCGGCCAACCTGTGGATATAGTTGCGTTTATGGATAGATTCGATAGCCAAAACAGCTTCAGCGACATAGAACCTAGCTTCATCTTCACTTAAAGTGTCTTTCCTCATCAGAAGTGTCATCATATCGCCTCCGGGCAAATACTCCATGATCAGGTAAAGATACTCGTTGTCTTGAAAAGAACAATAAAGCTTCACTATACAGTAACTGTCTACTTCTGCCAATAGATTCCTCTCTGCTCTTACATGCTCTACCTAACAGAGAAAATTTTCAAAACTTTACAATAAAAACTCAGTAAAACACAAAAAAAAGAGGTCATGTCATGTGGAGTTATATTATATAATGGAACCTGGCCTCGGCGAAGCATTTCTGATTTCTTGAGTTTCTTCATAGCAAAAACGTGACCTGTGTTCTTCTCTCTAACAACTCGAACCTCTCCGAAAGCACCTTTACCGATCATAGTTAGGAGTTCGAAATCATCAGCACCCATTTTATGCCTTTGGAGTCTCATGTACTCTGTTTCTTTCTTCTCAAGAAACTTTATAAGATTGGTTTGATCTTCTTCACATACATCTGCATCTGCTAGCTTCTTCTCTAGCGTTGTTCGTCTACCAAAGTTAAAACGTTATCCACATGAAGAATCCAATATTTCTTAACAGAGAAAAATAGCGTAAACTTAGCGCTCAGTTATAAAAGGGAATATACCTTTCTTTCCTCTCGTTGAGGTTCTTCATCTGTTCCTTATAATGATTCTCGATGTATTGCTTCGCTGCAGCAACTTTTTGTTTGGTTGTATTAGAGAGTGCTTCTCCTCCGTCTCCGCCTAGTGGTGGAAGTTTCGACGTCGTTTCTGTTTCGTCTCCTCCGTCGGGAACGGTGGTTTCTGTGCCGCCACCGTCGCAAGTACTTCCGGAGAACATATCTTTTTTACGGGGCTTCTCTCGTGGTTGAAACTTGTGAAACCAACTTCTTGCAGAATCCATATTTCTTCTTAAATTCTCTAATCTAAAAGAAAAAAAAAGTCAAACCCTAAGATTCAAACCCTAAAAAGATAGATAATCGAAACTAAAACGGATTAAAAGAAAAAAGAAAATAATAATTAAGTACTCGTTGTATTTAAAAAAAAGATAGAATTTAATGGAACCCTAGATTGAAAGTTATTTCCCAGAAGAATATATTACTAGGAATTAGGAAATAAGATTAGATGGTTAGAGAAAATATTGAACGTACCTGATGAGTTCATATCTGAAAAAAAAATCAGATAGAAGCGGAAAGATCGGAGAATAAGATACGGTTGCCTGATCCGATATTTATCGGAAAAACAAAAACAGAAAATGGGAGAAAGAAAGTGGAATGATGAAAAAACAGAAAATGTCGGGTTACCGTAGAACTTTGAAAGCGATTCGATCATATATAGAGGAGGTCTCGATGATATTCTTTTTTATATTTTTGGTTTTCTTGATTTTCTACTTTCTTTTTTAGCAGTTTTTTTTTTTGTTTTTTTTTGTATATTATAAATTATAATTAGTTGTATAGGGAATTGTTTACAATTTAATTTATACTTGTGATGTTGACTATAGACATTTAAGTTTAGTGGTTGTCTCTACTCTCTGCGCACTAGTTTCTCATTTTCAAAAAGCTTCATTAAGCTTAAATGGTGGATATATACGGAATTTTTTGTTCTTTTAATTACTATAAATTTTAATTAATTTATTTACGTACTCAGAAGAGATACCAAAAAAAATTAGAACGCAAAATCATGCAATTCAGGAACATGTATGTGATCTGAAAAAACATTTTCTCGAATCCATATACATATACTCCGATCCGATCCGGTCCTTTATCAAAACTACAAAACTTTCATTAACAGCTTGACCGTATTAAAATAGATTAACACGTTTACATGAAGATATATATATATATATATATATATATATATATATATATATATATATATATATATATATATATATATATATATATATATATATATATATATATATATATATATATATATATATATATATATATATATATATATATATATATATATATATATATATATATATATATATATATATATATATATATATATATATATATATATATATATATATATATATATATATATATATATATATATATATATATATATATATATATATATATATATATATATATATATATATATATATATATATATATATATATATATATATATATATATATATATATATATATATATATATATATATATATATATATATATATATATATATATATATATATAAATACAGTAGTATTTAAATATTAAGATTATTAGAAGAAATCGACTTATTTTTGTAACAAATGAAAAAAAAAATATGTCTTGTAGTGAGGGGAGTTTGGAGAAAAAGAGACATCAAAAGATGATGAAAAGGAAATGAAAAAGTCAGAATAAATAATATCTTCTACTCCACTACTTAAGTTACCAACAGAATCTTTTTATAAGCATTTTGATGTTGAGATCTCAACCTAAGCAACTTCCAAGTCATAAACTCTCTCTCTCTATTCGTCTCTCGTCCCCAACCAAAACACACGCAATTCATGTCCTACACCAACTTTTCCACATAAACTAAATTCACCAAAAAGGGCACTTACGGAATCACCGACTATAGATTTGTTCCAGCAATCAACATCACGTTTTGTTAGTAATCATAACATATTCGAAGTTGACGTTCTATTCGGCTCTTGTTTGATTACCAGCTTCAATGATAATATCCAAATACAGTTTGTCCTTAATATCCAAATACAGTTTGTCTAACTTTGGTTACCAAAATCAAAACTATTGCTCTATCCATTGCAATTATCTTACAAACAAGGCTTAATAAAAACACTAGCCAACGTTTTACAACTGCCAGTTTCGTCCTCTCCGACCAAACTCTGATTAGTTTATCGCCTGTACCGATGTCGTTTGAAGTTGAAGTACAAATGCAGAATCCCACGCTCGAACGTGCATTTGAAACCTTTCTTGTGAGAATACTCCCATTCTTTGTTCACAATCCGGAACGCCTGAAAAGAAACAACAAAAAGTTGAGCAATGACAGCACGAGAGTCGATGATGGAAACCTGCGGTAATGGTTCTGAGTACTTACAATGTCTTCATATGGCGGACCAGCATGGAACCGGATCATACAAGTTTCAGCGCTTGTACCATCTTTTTCGATAGTGTATATGGGAGCCTTGATCTTGTCTACTAAATCCGGGTAGAAGATGTTAAACTTGTACCCTTGAACGATTTTTGGAGGCGGGTTATCGTGATCATAGTGCGTCTGGTTATACTTATTCCATTCATAACCCGTGTGAACCCGATTGAAATACTTTGGCTTTCTTGGCCGGTACTTGTCATGCCACCAGTATACCTAGAAGATGAAAAAATTGGGTTTATCGTTCTAAAAGTTCAAAATTTATGGGTAGAGAAGAGATATATAGCGATAGGGGTACCTCAGAATCGAGGTTCACTTCAGCATTAGAGCCAAATATGGCATCACCATCCTCCATGGCTCCCATTACTTTCATTGCTTTAAGCTCCAAGTTATCTTCTACAGGTGCTGGTTTTGAGGCCATAGCTTCTTTAAGCCGCTTCTTCTGTTTCTCCAACACAACCATCCGTTTCATTTCCTGTTACAGCCGCAACCATATTATAGGTCAGTAAAAGCATCAACGAATTAATGGGCAAAAATAAATTGTAGGAACTGATAAAGAGTACCAGTAGCTTCTTGTCTTCCTCGGGATCGATTGCTTCTTCACGATCATCACCGTGCATGAGCTCTGGCGAAAACGAACCAGCTGCTTCTGCTGCCTCATCAGCTTCTTCTTCTTCCGCAATAGGCTCTGGAGAAAATGCTTCTTCAGCATCTGAAAGATTACTATCTTTTATCTCTTCCTCATTTTCTTCTACCACACGTGTTAAGCCATGATTAACTTCTACATCTTCTTCATTCTCTGAAAGTTGCTCGAGGCGATGTAAATGTCTCCTCAGCATCTCAGCGTGTATTTCCTTCAAGCAAGCCTGTTGAACATCAAGATACTCAGTGAGTATGCAAAAAACAAATCCTCTGTTTTCAAAATCTAGTATCTCACGATCATCCACAAACAAATACCTTTGCCTTGTATATTTCGAGGCGTTTAAGAACCGCTTCCCAATACTCTACTACTTTCGCTGACCCAGAACGCAGCTGCGATTCGATGTCCATTTGCAGTTCTAAAAGCTCCGCGTGGGTCTTCCTATCGAGAAGTTTTCTCACATCAGCTTCAACACCAGCGTGTAGTCCCCTCTCTTGAGCAAGCAATTCTGCTGGAGGTTCCTCCCCTCGAACTCTAGCTCGATCAAGGGCATCCCTTTTACGAGCTTCAGCTAACTCCCAATCGCATACCACAATAAGTGCCTAAAAATATAATCGTATTAAGCATACATATTTCTCATATACATGTATGTAATCACATAAGAAAGAAGCAAGAATGCTAACCAACCGTGAAAAAAGAGACAACAAGGGGGTCAATAGAATATATATTTTCGGCAAAACCCATACATGAATGCATGCATCACCCAAATGAAATAAATGAGACTTAATAGTAGAAAATACCTCCCAATACTGTACGCGTGTTGGAGTTGCCCGATCCAAATCCAGATACATCTTTATATCATCGCGAAGCTCTTCCATATCTTTAACAGTGAGTCCCTAAATCACACACGTCAGGAAAGAATACGTCAAAATTATGGTAATCACAACACTGAATAAATCAAACCAGCAAACTCTTCTTTGTTCACTAAAAGAGAACAACTACACAGTCAGAGACTTTGCTTAACGAGAGATCTCGACTCTCCATCTCAAAAGCTCACATTCTGGTTCTCCGTCTTTTAATACTGAGCTAGAAATTCAGCCAAATTCCTATACATAACCATTTTCCGGTAGACTCGCAGGATAATTTATCTTATATCAAGCTTCTTGCCTCTCAACTACTGTCTTAATACAACTGATCCCAAAGACTGAAAACTAGGCCCGACAAAGTATAGACTTATTTGAAAAAGCTCCATAACTTAGTATGGTTTACAATTCAACATAATCTTCGTAAATACCTTGAAAACCATGTAGGGTTCACTAAGCTCGATATCCAAATCATCTGAACCATCCAAGTGCTTGCAGAGGACGTCGATCGGCTTCAGTCGACCTTCACGTAATCTGATCTCTGACCTCACCTTGCTTTGATCGAAATGGAACTGTAGATGAAGGAGATATATCAAGCACCATACACCAAACAAATCTAAAAGAGGAATTAATTGCAAAAACAAAGACATGAAGTTATACCTCTTCCTCTTTCTTCTCCCAATCATGGAACTCAGCTCGAGCACGTTCTCTAGCTAATAATGCCTGCAGACAATAAAACAAATTTAAGTCAGTAGATATACAGTATGAACCAAATTGGGGAGATGAAAGGGTAATATGAAATTTAATCATATCCATCCCTCTGTACCAAACAATTTTGTGAAAAAGTTAGGGCTCTGTTTATTTTTAACATGAAACAGAATTTACCATTTCTTCCTCATGTCGAGCTTTCTCCACTGCTCTCTCTTCTCTCCTCTTCTTAACTTTTTCAACCTCCGTCTGCGCATTGAACAGAAGTGCTTAAGACATAAACCAGAAAGCTCATTCCACCAGACAAAAATAGCAAATAGTCGAGGGAATCCAGAAAATGAAAAATTCCTGTCTTTCTAATATAATCAGTAATGCTTATTGTACGTACCAGCCTTTCCCTGGATTTTCTCTTCTCAGCTTTAGCAGAAAATTCTTCCAGCGGTACACCTCGGTGAACATCTTTTTCAATCTTCTTCCGCCACACAAACCTGATATCAATAGAATTTCATGCATGAGAATGCAGACTCTTAAAAACCAGTTTAATTCACAAGTGTCATCCGAATAAATTGATTTCAAACATTCAAATTAAGCCACTTTAGTTACCACCATATAAAATTTGTACAAGTAGAAAAAAGAAAGTCGTGCCCTATGATATTGATTTCTCTGGTTAAAACTAGGAACGAACTATGCACAATTATCTTACAGCCTATTCCTAAAATTATACCAGCAAAAGTCAAAAAGAATAACCATAACCATTATCTCCATAGTGATACACTTACGTCTCAGTGAGATTCGAATCCCCAAACGGGTTTGAATCATTGGAGTACCCCGACACTGACTGAGTCTTCAGTTTTTTAGCTGTACGTAATGCCTACAACGAATATAACAGGTAGCATAAAGTTAGCAACCAGCTCCAACACATTCAAGGTGTTAAAAAAAAACAAAGAACACAAAACAACGTAACAGAAAACAAAACAGTTACCTTCCTCTGGGCCTTTTTGGACATATAATCCTTGAGTTTTTCCTCCGAGTAAGCCTTCTTAGATGAAGATCTCTTTTTACTGTTCCGACCACCATCACTGTCAGTGGAATCATCACTGGAGCTACGGCGTCGAGTCCGACGGCTGCTGCTGGCTTTACTCCTCCTAGAACTCCTGGGAGGCGACAAATCATCAGAACCATCTGAGTCAGAAGTGTAAGACTCAGACTCAGACTCAGACTCCGAATCGGATTCATCTCTCCGCTTCTTCCGCCTTCCACGCCTCTCTCTCTTACTCTTACCATGAGAACCCATATCTCTGTCCAAGATAAAATTTATCAGTTCCACATCTATAAAAGACAATTCCTCATGAATTCAAAGAAGAAAAAAACCTAATTAACCAATTTTGGATGATAACAACTGCGAAATCAAAGGCTAAACGTTTCTAGATAACGAAACTGATGCATAGAGAATTAGCAGAAAGCAGGAACACTCATTGCGGTATTCAATTTCCCCCCGAACAACTAATCCAGACCTCTACGATTTGAAAACGAAGGAAAAGCTCACACACTCACGAGCAGTAAGAGAAATAAACCTAAGCAAAAACGATTGAACCAATTAACAGCGGAAGGGGAAGAGTAATTCCAAACCTAGTTGGTGAAGAAGATCTGAAACCAGTGGTGGTAGTTACGGGGGTGATTTTTCGGCGACTGAGCGACGGTGGCGAAGGCGGTGTAAACTTCTCCACCCCGATGAATGGATCTCCTCTCCAAGGCAAACAAAGGGTTAAGATTTAACAAGTTTCAGGGATAATTTCGTCTTTCACTCTCATTTTTTTTCTGTTTTTCTTCCAGGGCTTCTATTTTTTTTTAATTGTGTTTTAGTTTTTTTTTTTGTCGGCCAATAATTTTATTAAAAAGCCCAACAGAGCTAATACAGAAGGGGTTTCAGTTACATAATTGAAAAATTAACAGCCTAACTAAATCATAATTGCAATAACTAAGCCCAACAAGCAATAATGATCTATTTTAGTAAAACCGACATCGTTTTCATTAAAATCTCTATTTTTTTTTTGTTTGTTTGTCACACCATTAAAAAAAAATTGGACTTTTGGATTTTTTTGATACAAAACATCAAATACAATTATACAAACACAGAAATTGGAGTCAAACAATACGTACTTTTATGAGTACAAGCGTATATTGCAGGTAGACAAACACAAAGGTCAACTGATCCCAAGGTAAATTACCAATCATCATCGGTAATAAGCCATGTGTCTTGATGACCTGAAAGGAGAGTTATCGAGTGGAGACGGTTTCCATGCTGCCACAGGCTTTTTCTTCTTCTTCACGACTTTGATTTCAGACCGGAGCCAAGCTTCTACCACGGAGAGGAGGTTTGGTGCGCTTTTCAGCTCCTCAATATCTGCCATTTTCGATAAACCATTTAGCTCACCGTCCTGAATATATGCCAAATGTGTCGCCCATGTCTCTAGCCCGTCGAATATGTGAGTTGCATATACAATCGTAGCTCCTCTCTGAGTTAACCAATGTTATAAACAAGTCAAAGATCATCTACTAACCAAACCACTAGCTAATGCACAATAACAAACTCAAGAGAGCATTGTTAAACAGCAATTACTCGTCTGAATACTATAAAAACCTTGCTTATTGGCTTCTTTTGGTTTAAGTTTGAGCAGTAATCTTCCCAACTAACAAGTGCTCTAGAACTCAAGAAGTGAAACTATAAAAACCGGTACAAGTTCTCTTCTTTTATATCTGCGTTTGAAACTGCATGATACATGCATGCTACTAGTAACTTTTCCTTTTTTGGCACTAACACAGATCATAGACATGCTATGCTAGGACCTGATAGGCTGATAGTAATCATAGGTAACTTAGCAGCAACCAATATGGACAGCTTGTCCTTGTATGGATAAGCATAATATTCCAGTTACTAACCGATAGAACGGTGCACGCAAATGTAGGTACATAAGAGATATTAAAGAGGCGAACAGAATAATACCTGATCACATTCTTCTACGAAGAATTTCAACAAATCCATCCTTGCAACGACGTCTAGGTCCACAGTGACCTCATCAAGTAATAATACCTGTAAGCAGATGAGATATTTTATAAGAAGTTTTTAAAATCAGGATCAGCAATGATGAAAACAAAGTGGAAAACGAGGTTCTTTTTTATTAAAGCCATATATGAGAACATAGCTAACTAGGACCATGAGAGATTTTAGAGGGTGCAGAATGACCAACCTCTCTGAAAACATGTTCTTTTTACCTTAAATGGATGTAAGAGTCCCATGCATATCTGCACTCGCCGTTTCTGCCCATCAGAAACCTTATGCATACGCCATTGAAGATTAATATCAAGAAGATCGATCAATTTTTCTCTTCTTACAGGATCAATTCCTTCAACTAGTAGGACAACAAAACGAAAATCTCCTTCAGTCTAAGCCTGAAAAAGGTGGTAAATAGAAGAGAAAACAAACCGAATTACAGAATATCATTGCTATGGGGCAGAGAATATCACCTCCGAATATCATATGTTCTGCAGAAAAGTCTCCTTGGAGAGGAACCTCACCCTAAAAAGTAGAATCTACGAAATCTCAGATCGATAATGGGGTAATGTGATCAAAGATTAGTTACTCCCTAAGCAATCAAATTCCTGAAAGATCTCACAAAAAGCATGAGAAATATGGAAGCAGAGAGAACAGTAGGGAAGACAACTCACAGCTGAACCAACGGTTTTACTCCATGAACCTCCAAGATAAGACAAGTCACCACTGCAAACAAGTTGAGTATCATGGAAAGCCGAACGGCTAAGAACTTGTACAACGTTTTTTCCTCCCACCATATGTTTTCCAGCCAAAATCTTCAATAAGGTTGTCTTGCCTGAACCAAAGAGTTCCAAAGGCACAAAAAAACCTTAGTGTTCCAGAAGAACCAATCAAAACCCATAATTTTAGTAGCTTGAAGTAGCATCTATGGCAAATGTCTCAATCTAATCACAGTCGTATGATCACATACACATCTTGCTTTTATAATTAAAAAAAAAAACCCGACCTAAGAACGAAAGAAGCCCCAATAAATCATACAATTAGCATATATAAATTCAGTAAATTGCAGAGGCACAGGGCCAATTTCAAAGTTGAAAACTCTGAATTCAATCAGAAGAAGAAGGATGTCTTTACCAGATCCGTTGGCACCAACGAGAAGGCAGCGAGAGCCAGCTGGGAGATCGAGGTTGAAGTCGAAGAATATAGGATCCTCAACTTCGTATGCAAACTGCATACCGCTAACTTTAATGGCGTCATCGCCACTCGCTGTCGCATCTTTCTCCTCCGCCATTTTTTCCAGTCTCAAAAGCTCGCTCGCTCACGCGGCCAGATACAGATGGTAGTTGGTGGACCGACGCTGTTCGCTTGGTCAAATAATGCGGTCCTTTTAAATATGTTTCGTTCAACGTTTTCAATCCACGTAATACCAATATGTTTTTGCCACGTCATTACGATTTTTTTTCTCTTTCCACGTCGCCACCGCCACGTCAGTATTCTAGTCATCACGCATCGTTAACCAAATACGACGGCGTATTCTGAATGACTATAAAAAGGTGTTGCTGTATATGTTTGTTTTGTAATTTGTACTTTCTTGTACGATTGCTTTATCATGCAAATTGCAAATAGATTCAGCATTTAGTTTTCTTCAGTTTAGTAAAATATAAAGTACGTAGAAACAAAGAAGAACTTATGAAAAATCCTCTTTTAATATATATCTCAGTGGTCCAGATGATAATAATGATTAGTGATAATTTGATAATGTAACAAAGCGTCAAAGATTCAAAATAAAACAGGGAGGGAGTATGGTATTACAAAGTAGGAAACACAACATCAAACTTACCAGTAACATACATCAAAAAGACGGTTGTCTCGTGCTCTCAAGTCACAAGAAGATGAAGCCGGACTTGTCCACCAACTTTTAAAATTTTACACTCCAATTGATCAGAAAGCTGCCCAACCTGATGCAGCTCCTGTTGACTTGGTCGATCCTGACCCCGCCGTTGAAGGAAGATTCTTCTGCAGAGTAATATTACCATATCAAGAATAATTGAGAGTAACTCACCAAACAAAAATATAAATGCAATTAAGAAGACAAGTTTTGTTTTGTTTTTTTTTATTACCTTGAGCTGAGTTAGATCAGATAGAGGCTCGTTCTTGCGTCTTGAGTTATCAATTGAATCTTTACACCCATCAGATGCAATCCTTGACGCGACGGGATCGTTTGGAGGTGGCGGTAAAGGTGACCTGGTTACTCCAGCAGCTTTGGGAGGTGGCGCAAGTGCTAGTGGTTTTGGCTTCCCTGTTCCTGAAAGAGCAGCTGAGAGCATCCCAGTCCCATTTGTTGTTGGTTTGGGTTTCACGTTGATTCTTATCGTTTCACCTTCCTTTAAACACACAACAACCAAATGGTAAGATAGAATTTAGCATTACCAAGATAAACAAAACCAAAAAGATCACTCTCTTCTACTATGAACGGCTTAAACAAAGATCTTAACTATAATGAGCAAGAACTCCAATCACATCAAAAACTAGATCTTCACGAAATTGGGGTTCATAAGATCTTCGCAATGAGAATGATAGCTCTACATTGAATCAATCAATTCTACATTGGATTCGACAGTTCTTTTTTAATAAGAGATAGATCTGATAGCTTCAATTGATCTCTTCTTATCTGTGAATTCCTTAAGCTTACGGAACAGATGAGTTTACCTTCAATCGGTGATTAACGGCGGGATGTATATCGATATGATTATCGCTCTCACTCGTTTCTCCAGTCTCCTTCTCTTTCTCCCTCCTAACGTACTTTTCATGATCCGATAACGCCACATTGAAATCAAACGCTTCGTTCCTCTCAGCGAACCCTAGCCCGATAAACGCATACTTCCCTCTCCCGTCATCGATCCTGAGAACGAAATACCTAGACGAATCGAGAGACGGCTCGACGGAGTTCTCCCTCCGTCCAGGATCCACGAAACAGGCAGCGAACAGATCGCCGGAATTCGAATCCTCGAGTCGGATCTCGCATCGATCCTTGCACGATACGACGCGGAGCCTACCGGACCAGATCTTATCGGATTGAAGCCACTCGCCGCACTTGTATCCCCCGGATGTGGTTCGCGGCGGGATCTTGTATACGGAAACCTCTCGCACCACGAGTAGTGTGTGCTCGAATGACTCTTCCTCTTCTTCTTCCTCGAACGACATCGTAATCTGCCAAATCTCAGAGAGGCTCTTCTCTGATGAGTTTCGGAGATAGACGTGTGTGATCGTTGCGGACTTTGAAAGCTTTTTTACGAGACCAGACCGAAACCTCTTTATTATAATTATTATTTTTTTTAATTATTTATTTTTTGTTACCATTATCCTTTAAAAAAATTAATTTAAATACACTCTCTAATCAACGTAATCATAAAATTGCGTGCAGCTTAGTTCATTAAATCATGAATAGGTTGATTAGTTTAACAATAAGAAAATGTAACATTCTATAATTGTTTCTATCAAACTTAAATTATTGTCATTGAAGCTTTAGAAAAGTTGGTTATTACTAGTCGTATATTTATTTATTTCATTGACTGGAAAAACTAAATAACATCGTAATAAGAAGCAAAAGCAAAAGCAAACGCTTAAGAGGAAGAGCTTGGTGTCATAGCCAACATTGCCTCTTGCTGGCTGAACTTGATCCTTTTTGCTTCTTCCTCGGTCACTCCATACGAGGCTTTGACCACATCCAAGGGAACTGCTCTCAAATACGATGTTTGCCCGCTGAGCGTGTTAATATAAGCGTTATCGTTGGTCTTGAACGATATCCATTCAAAACCCGTTTCACCAGCGGTTTTCACAACGGCAAAGCCCTGTGGAATCACAAGTAGTTGACCTTGTCCCACTTGCTCGTTGAACACGGACTGACCATTGTCGTCCACCACTTGTATCTTGGCTTGACCGCCTGTGACGTATAACACCGTGTGCGCGTTTGCGGTCCACTGTGGCAACACCATTCCTCCCTATATCCACGAAAATTCATTATATGCAACCGAAAGAATTTAGTCGTGTTATCCGAGATTTCTAAAATTGATTTTAGGAGGGAGGGGGGGGATACTTACGCTGTAGAGATAACCTCTAACGGCGTTAAGTCTGACTAGACGTAGAACGGGGAGATTAAGGCTGTTAAGAGTGCTGATTCTTCCGGCTCGTGTGCTGAAAAGGTCGGACCGTTCTGGATCGTCAATATTCTCATGAAGCCTAGCCGTGCAATAAGTCTCTTCGATGCCATTAGCAATGCCATCTTGCTGCTGCCACTGTCGTGGCTGTGGGATGACAAAGTGGAGCGGACCGTTTGCTCGGACTATGTTTCCTCTGTTGTCCTGCTGGTTCTGAAGCTGCTTAGCTGTCTCGATGTCGATTTTGAATGCTTCCGCGATTATGTTAGCGTCGAAACCGCTGAAAGCATTGTTGCCAGAAGGCCAGTTTAATGGTTGCTGTTGCTCTTCTTCTTGTGTTCTGCTCCCGGCTAGTTGGAACATCTACATATATAAACGATTCACAAAATTATTACAAAATGTGTTATATATATTGCTTAATCAATCTCTATTTATAATTAATATTGTGCTAGCCATAATTAATAAAGTTTGCATGCAATATAAATTTGGTATTTTTCTTGAATTTGATAATTAATTACCCTAGGGACTTGGTCAAGCTGGTTTTCTCTGTTGGTAACATCAAGAACGATGACAATGACAACATCAGAATCTCCACGATTGTACCACCACTGTGAAACTCCGGCAAGCGAAGCAAACACATCTCCTCGCCTGAAGTTCTCCAACTTCTGGTGCATGTCCTCAAAACGTCGACGCCGGTCTCCTCCTCCTCCTTCTCCTCCTCTGTCTGATGCTTCAATATCTTCATAAGTCTCAGGACAACCTGAAGCAATCGTTCCCATCACTCCTTCTCCTGCAAACAATTAAAACAAAATACCATATTTTGAGATTTTCTATAATTTCGCGAGTTTTTAGTTAAACTAAAAGAATTTATCAACAAAAGCAAAAAAGGAATTCTAGTGAGAAGTTAAATATAGAACAAGAAATAAAAAAGTTTAATTTTTGAAAGAATTAAGTACTAGTATGAGATTTCACTATTATAGTAACTAACAAAAAAATATATTCAAATGTATTTATTTCTTTACCTTGGACAACGTAAGCGAGAGCAGGTGGGCTAAAGAAAGCTGGCAAAAAAATGGAATTGGACTGAAGGGTGATGCGAACCACTGTCACACCGGCGCATTGGAGCTCGGGGCTCATGTGGTCCCATACTTCCATCTGACCGGCTTCAAACTTGGTCGCTTGGGCTGGAGCGAGGCTATTGATTTGGCTAAAATGGCATGCGTTTGGAAACGGCGTCTCTTGCTGGCGTGCTTCGCCGCCATGGAAGAAGAGGAGAAGTGAGAGTGAGACGACGATGAGAAGAGAAAACAAGAGCTTATGCATTTTTGGTTTTTCTTTCGTATACAAAAATTGAGGGTCCGAAAGTGGTAAGGAAAAATGGTATTTAAAGGAGGTGGTTAGTGTTATACTCTGCTTGCATACAAATGAATATGTGTATTTTTTTTTAAAATAAATAAACTAGATTTAAACTGATTTAATTACCATCATTAGACTATTATATATATATATATGGTTTTTAATCATCAGTTACTTTGTAGGTGCATTATTAAATTAACTTTCGACATGAATTTTGAGTAAATCAATGGACTACTTATAAGGTCTATTTACTACTGTCCATCTGGATTGCTAATAATATGTTCTGAAAAACGTCAAGATATCTTATGACTGTATATAATTAAATATATTATGTTCATAAATTAGTCAGTAAATGGTTGACAAAGAAAAAAATACTCAGTAAATTTGAGGTTAAAGTATACGGATACTCAAGAGATTGACACATTGTGATAGCAATGGCCACAGGAGTCAGAGTGCATGGCAATACCACAGTCTGTATTCTAACACATCATCTTGCCATGTATGCCAAGTGTCCCCATGTTGTACATTTAATCATTCAATGTACATATAAGAACGAAAATGACAATAAATTGTGTGCCTTAGGTTATTTTGATTAATTGATGCTATATGGTTTTTTTTGGTATAAATTTAATACAATGAGAAATCATAATATTATTGATGCTATAAAGTTTTCCTTATAATGCAATGTAGTCAATTTAACAAACATTAATTCTTAAACTATAATTTGGGGTTCGACTAATGTGAACTTATCATTAGCTAGATAAGTAGTGGTTAATAATATTCCGGTTATTAGTGCGTAAATGTTCTTTGTTACTCTGGCAGTAACTTACTGCCAACATCATGCATGCATCCACACACGAGTCATCCTGTGCGTTTCAGGTTTTCAACAGTCTACATATAAGTTTTTTTTTGGGGTCTAAATATTAAGTTTGTTCGTGAATAAAAAGAGTATACACTATGAATATTAGTAGATGCATATATATGATGTACGTGTGGTAGTGTATAATTTAAAATTAATTTCTTCGAAATGCATATGGTGTACTCAATACCTAATAATGGAGTTTAACTAGTTAAATTAAATCTCGCAACGGTATCAAATAGTCGATCAAACATGGGGATTTATAATATAAATCTAAAATAAAACCTAAGTTTTGTTTTAATACTAAAACTCAATTCCTTTCGAACCGCTAAATAGCATTCTGAAATTACCGAGATATAGTAACGTCTGTGTTATCCAAAAGAAATTAAAAGGGAAAGACTTCAGATTTTATTTAGTAACGAGTTACATGTACGGAGTCAACGATCGCTTCTATACGACGTTCGTTGTTGTACGCTAGTCACTAGGCGTCCTAATAAAAACTCAAAAACTTAAGCGTTGAAACTTCTTTTCTATTATTATTCTTATTATTACAAACCGAACTGTAGATTCAAACGCTATTCCACCACGAGCTCATCAAGCCTCAAACCCTAGGCCTTCCATAGCTCATCGGACCACTGCTGTGAGTCAATGTGGTCTCCATCGTGCTAAACTTAACCTGTTTAGCTTCTTGGGGAGAGATCTGAAACCCATTGGTTATAACCTCAAGTGGCAAACCTGTCATGACTGAGGTACGACCCGCGAGTGAGTTGACCTGTGCGTTTTCGTTTGTCTTGAATTCGATCCACTGGAATTGTTCGCTTGTGGCACGTTTCATGACCGAGAAGCCTTGTGGCACGATAAGCAACTGTCCGTTTGAGACCTCTTGGTCGAACACTCTGTCTCCATTATCGTTAACCATTTGTATATGAGCCCTCCCGTTTGTTACGTAAAGTGCCGAGTTTGCGTTTACGTTCCATTGGGGTAGCACCATAGCATTCTGCATTCACGCGCACACAGACAAAAACAAACAAAGAAAGTGGTTTTTGTGGTTTTCAGTGACATTATAAAATTCAAAATATGTTACTTAACTGAAACGATTAAAAACTGTAAGATATAATTAATATTGATCAAAAAGATTTAGACTATTTCAAATTTTAAAAATTCCAAACCGGAGGAGTAATAGTTTATCTTGACAAATCAAATATTTCATATGTCAGCATTAAATTAAGCTAAAGCTTTTTGGAGCTTACGTTACGGATGGAGCCACGAAGAGCGCTAAGGTGGAGAAGCCTGAGGATAGGAAGATTGTAGCTGTTAACTGTGTTAATGTATCCGAGTGATGGCGTGTACACGTCAGCATCCGACGGGTCATCGAGGTTTTCGGTACATCGCATTGTGCACAAAGTCTCCTCTAAACCGTTAGCTTTTTCCTGTGGTTGCTGGCCGCCTTGGCCGCGTCTCAAGGGTGGCCTAATGACGCTGAAAGGACCTTTGACCTTGACAATATTGCCACGGTTATCTTGGTGGCTCTGGAGCTGCTGAGCCGTCTCAACATTGATCTTGAACGCTTGAGCCAAGATCTCAGGTGCGAAACCAGTAAAGATGTTGTTTTGTTTCTGTTGCTGTCGGCCTTGTAGCCATTCCTGCCCTTGTGGGTTGTTGCCAGCTATCAAGACTGGCTGTAAACATCAAAAAATAATTGTGAACTTTAGTGGAAAGATTTAAAGGGTGGAGATGTAAATCTAACCCCCCCTTATCAAAAAAAAAAAAAATGTAAATCTAACCTTAAAAAAATCACCAAACTAAATTTCATGCATGTAATGTTTATAAAACTGGTTAGAGAATTAATAATTATTTTCTAAAAAGTGAATATTATAACTGAAAGTTGCTACTTAGTTTGAGATATATAAAGATTAATCGAAACTTAACCAAACAAACTTAGTGCTAACTCGTTAAATAATCTAAAACTGTTGAAAAACAAATTAAGAAATTTCTTTTGTGGTGACTAGACTTACTCTAAGGTTGCGGTCAAGCTGGTTCTCGTGGTTGGCGAGATCGGCAGCTGCAACAAGAATGAGAGGCTCATTTCCATTGTTGTAGAACCATTGAGCCACACCAGATGGTGTCGCAATGGTGTCACCGCACCGTAGGTGCTCTACTTTCTGGTGCATGTCACGGAACCCTTGACCCTGACCCTGACCCTGGCCTTGACTTTCTCCAAACACCGGCGATTCAATGAATGTCTCGGGGCATCCCGGAACCACTCTTCCCATTAGACCCGTTCCTATTAGGAGTGTTCAAGTAATTGCCATTCGGTTAGTGAAGTATATATTTCTTATATATCATAACCACATTACTTTTTTACAAAACTAAAGTGGGCAAAAAAAGTGGATATATATAATAGAAACGCACCGTGAACAACAAACGTAAGTTTGCCGGCGTTCATGAAAGTGGGCAAGTAAAGACCCTGAGGCTCAATGACGAAACGCTCAAATGCGAAACCGGAGCAACGGAGCTGAGGTGCATGGTGATCCCAGACCTCGATGCGACCACCCTCGCTCTGGATTACTTGAGACGGTTCGAGCGCATTAAGCTGATCGAGCTGGCACTCATTGGGCCATTGTTGAGCTGTGTAACCATGGAAGAGGATCAATAATGTCAAAGAGAAGGAGACAATAGATGAGGCTCGACCCATATTACTTTCTCTTTATTACTTTACTTGTACTTTGTGGGTTATGGAGTTTAGGTATTATTTATAGGAGACTTGTTGTGTAGGGTTCTTCTAAAGATAACTCTGTATGTTCTGTTCTTTAATTTTAATAATTATCGGACAAAATCAATGAGGTTGGTAAAGGAAGGGTTTGATTAAATTTTTTATCGAAGGCTACATCATATTAATTTAATAATCTCTGTATGAAGTAATGTGTATTCTCGTTTTAATTTTTGGAGGGATTAAATGCGTCGAACAAATAATTTTAATTTTGAAATAATTATCACGAATGGAAATTATATAATTAAGAACTAGTTGAACTTGTATAATGGAGGGAGTAGACACATTTCAGTTTGCATGGCTCTTTAAAGTGCATGTTCTTACACATCACTACATCAGCATCAAATACAATTGTATACATTGAAAAAAACAGACAACGAGGAAACAAAACGACAAAAGAGTTTTATTTGGAAGAAAAGAACATTCAGAGTAGTAATAATCACCTGAGAACCACGTGATGAAGTGGCGGACGCGACGAACGGGCGTGACGAGTGTGTGGCTGCATGCTGCTCAGATGACTCCACTTGGATCCATCTTTCTAATCTGTTTTGTCTTCTTCTGCTTTGTAAGAAAAAAACTTAAGCAGGGAACTTCTTTCTAAACTTATGCTTCGTATATTGATTTTTTTTTTTTTTTTATGATTAGGCCTTAATTATCTAGATTCCGGTTACCGAACATGTGTGCGCCTAATTTAGAAGTTAGCCCATTGAAAGTCATTTACAGACCAGTGTCTAAGCCCAATATTTAGGCCCATACAACTCTGGGTGGATTTTTTTTTTATACTTGTGTGTTCTCCAACTGCGTGCCGTTCCTTAAGAGAGACAACATGAATTTTAGAATTTTAAAACAAATTATATAAAAATATTTGTATTTTACATAATCATATTTTGATAAATTCTTACATTATTTTGTTTTAACATTTTATATGTTGAATGCATGATGTATCAACAAATTTGGGTACGGGAGACATAATATTTTTGGTAATCAACCAGTTAAATTAGTTTTATTCTCTAGTGATGACTGATGAGGCAATATAATTATGGGTCTTCCACTCTCCCACATGCCAACTTGTGTGTTCCCAGCTGTCACTTAATCAGCTTGTCCACTCATTTTGTTCGTTTTACAGAACACACACAAATATTCTTCTACATACATTGATACATACATGCTACATTGCTACATGTCTACGCATCTAAAAATGTATGTATCTACAGACTGTACTCATATTATGTATACTCTCCAGATAATATTTTCTTCAAAAAGGTTCTGACTTCCTAGGACCTATTGGTGTAGTTTTACTCAGTGTGTATGTGTATAGAAGATTTTACGTCTTAAGGAATTTACATTTTTTCTCCTTTTTTTTCCTCTATCGATTAATGTCCACCTTAAGTTGTGTTGTCGAACATTATCTTCTATTCAAAACTGTATGTAATAAATTCAAATTATCGACCCTCGATCTCATTACATGCATGTGACGTGGGCTCTACCGACGGATCCACCAACCCCTTATTCTATTCTAATATTCTTCTCAATTGTTACAAACCGGATCTTAACGGCTAATATATATGTATATGAATTCATACATATATAGTAAATGTTAATAATATAGACATTATTTTGTCTACAAACGATTTGTATTGACTTGGCCATCTCATTCCAACAAAGATACAACTCATCAGTTTCAAAACACTTAACTTCAATATAAACCATTACCTTCCGATCTCACTTTCTTAATCACTTCACACATTAACTAAACAAACCAATAATGGCTACCACTCGTCTAGCTCTGGCTCCTCTCCTCCTCATCGCCGCCGTACTTCTCTCAACCAATGCAACGGCTCAGCCGGCAGCACCCGCTCCAGGTCCTGCTGGTCCTATCAACCTCACGGCGATCCTTGAAAAAGGCGGACAATTCTCTACTTTCATCCATCTTCTAAACATCACTCAAATCGGTAGCCAAGTGAACATTCAAATCAATAGTTCATCTGAAGGTATGACAGTGTTCGCACCAACAGACAATGCTTTCCAAAACCTTAAACCCGGAACTCTAAACAAGTTAAGCTCAGACGAACAAGTTAAACTCATTCTCTACCACGTCAGCCCCAAATTTTACAGTATGGATGATCTCCTCTCAGTAAGTAACCCTGTGAGGACTCAAGCTTCTGGCCGTGACAACGGTGTTTACGGGCTTAACATCACCGGTCAAACAAACCAAATCAATGTCTCAACTGGTTACGTGGAGACACGTATCAGCAATGCGTTGAGACAACAACGTCCTCTCGCAGTTTATGTTGTCGACATGGTCTTATTGCCGGGTGAGATGTTCGGAGAGCACAAGCTTTCGCCGATTGCTCCTGCCCCTAAAAAATCTACATCCAGTGAGGTTTCGGATGACACCACCACTAAAAAGGCGGCAGCCTCGCCATCGGAAAAGTCAGGCTCCGGGGAGAAGAAAGTCGGACTAGGGTTTGGTCTTGGACTTGTTGTCTTATGTTTGAAATTTCTCTTTTGAAATTTGAATATAGCAATGAATTGTTTTTCTTTTGATATATATTGAATTTATCCTGCGATTTGGAGTACGAAATATGAAATTTGTTAATTCAGATCAATGAAATAAAATGTGAGATTTTTTTTACTTATTATATATTCTCGTCTATAGTTGTCGTCAGTTGTGTGCCTGTCGAAGTGAACATTATGTGGATAGCTTTCTTGGCCAATATATGCAAAACTAATAACAATTTATTATTGTGTATACTTAAAATTCTATTTAACCAACATAGATATTCGGTTCACATGTAATGTATCAAGTCTTAACTAAACAAATACAATTGGTCTTCATCACTTTTTGAACACTAGCTACGTGAAGATATTGGATCGAAGGACGGTAGTTTTATTAACGATAGACTTCTAAAACACTAAACTACTTAAAATTTAAAAGTCAATCAGTGAGACGATTAAACTGTAAATATTAATTGATGCATCAGATCCGAAAAAGTAGCCAACGCGTCACATGCGATTACTAAACTCTACACATATATACATATATGGACCATAGAACTACTTTATTCGATTCACTTATTTAAATTTGACCGGCAGTATAAATTAGTAATGATAATAGATTGTTGAAAGAGTTGTTTAATTATATTGTAACACACACTCTTTGATACTAAATCATAACTTAGTTGCCATTAAATTATAAAAGTAGCCAGGAAAACTTAAACAAACACACTTGTGCATCTGTCTTATACAAGTCAAAACTCTCTAACACACTTGCTGACGAATAAAGAAAACATGGACTTTTAAAAATTTACTAAATGAAATAATGGGCCTCTTTGAAAAACACATAATGGGCTTAATAAAGCATATTATAATTAACGGGCCTGAGCAATTCAGCAGGAACATACTAGAAGATACATGACTACATAACATAATGGACCTCTTTAGAAAATACATAATGGGCTTAATAAAGCATATTATAGTTATTGGGCCTGAGCAATTCAGCAGGAACATACTAGAAGATAGTTCGCCATTATCATTTCTAAAACCCTAATAAGATTCGTCGGCAGCTCCGATCGTGATCTTTCCTAAACCCTAGCATCGCCGGTGATTAACAGCTGAGCTAAGGTTCATCTCTCTCTCTCTCTCTCTCCACTTGTTCGTCGGAATTTACACAGTATTTATTGGTATGCTCTGTTTGGTTGCCGATAAAAGTCACGCAGTGCCTGATCGTCGTTCAGTTTGATAGTCCTTTGCGTAATTTTATCGGTTTGGTGAAAGCTATAACTTGTCTCTTCTTGTTTTAAGTTTATATTCCCCGATCTATTGATACTGAATCGATTTGATAATGTTCAGTGGCTGGATCTGTTACAGATGATTTCAGTTTGTGCGATCTTTACGAATTCGTGTTTTTCTCCACTTGTTTTCATGTCCATCGATTCTCTTAGTAACACCAGTTCTGTATTTTCTCTTTTGAATTGGAGGCTTGTGCATTGATTTTTCTATGTGTGTGATTTCTTATGGCGGTGTTAAGTCTTTTGGATCTTCGTCGTATATTGAGGTTTTTAATTGCTACTTTTTTCTTTTTGTTTGGTTCTTAGGAAATGAGTTTCAACAAAGTTCCCAAGATTCCTGGATCACCTGCTCTCTCTGCCCTTCTCAAGGTCAGCGTTATTGGTGGGCTTGGTGTCTATGCCCTTACTAACAGTCTCTACAATGTTGATGGAGGACACCGTGCTGTCATGTTCAACCGATTAACTGGTGTCAAGGAAAAGGTTTTGTGTTTCTCCAACTACCCCATAGTTACTTTTGGATCTGCGTCTTTGAGTTGTTATTTTCCAAAGCATGACTTTTGTGGTTTCAGGTATACCCGGAAGGCACACATTTTATGTTGCCATGGTTTGAAAGGCCAATCATCTATGACGTTCGTGCACGACCTTACCTTGTTGAGAGCACCACTGGGAGTCATGACCTTCAGATGGTGCGTTATGGATTCTAGTGCCTTTTTTTTTTTCTGTGTGCTTGTACTATTATCCAGCCTATGCTCTAACTTCATATGTTGTTGATGAATATGAAGACCTTCCTTCTTTTTAAGTTCTGTTAAGATCCCTATATCAGTAATAAGACCATGCTCTTAAGTTGGGATGTGATTTATCTCTATGGAGTTGCAGATTATATTTCACTTTCGCTGTTAGGATATTACATGATTACTGTAGATGGATAATTGATTGAAAAAGAAATGGAGAAAACTTTGACTAGATATCATCTTAGTTTCCTTTTGTGTGTTTCCGGCTTTAGTTTCTGACTATGAAACAAGACATCTAATGAAGATTGTTTTAGGATGAGATTAAATTTAGGTGGAACAAGTTGAATGAAGTCTCTGTTTTTTTTCTTTAAGGGTGGTTCTGTGTTTCTGAAATTTTTCTTGGTTGTTGCACAGGTGAAAATTGGACTGAGGGTGCTCACACGTCCTATGGGTGATCGTTTGCCAAAGATTTACCGAAGCCTTGGCGAGAATTACAGTGAAAGGGTTCTTCCTTCCATCATCCATGAAACCCTAAAAGCAGTGGTAGCTCAGTACAATGCAAGCCAGC
>NC_025701.1:1304315-1323930 GCF_000633955.1 Camelina sativa | reverse complement strand
TATTGCCGGGTGAGATGTTCGGAGAGCACAAGCTTTCGCCGATTGCTCCTGCCCCTAAAAAATCTACATCCAGTGAGGTTTCGGATGACACCACCACTAAAAAGGCGGCAGCCTCGCCATCGGAAAAGTCAGGCTCCGGGGAGAAGAAAGTCGGACTAGGGTTTGGTCTTGGACTTGTTGTCTTATGTTTGAAATTTCTCTTTTGAAATTTGAATATAGCAATGAATTGTTTTTCTTTTGATATATATTGAATTTATCCTGCGATTTGGAGTACGAAATATGAAATTTGTTAATTCAGATCAATGAAATAAAATGTGAGATTTTTTTTACTTATTATATATTCTCGTCTATAGTTGTCGTCAGTTGTGTGCCTGTCGAAGTGAACATTATGTGGATAGCTTTCTTGGCCAATATATGCAAAACTAATAACAATTTATTATTGTGTATACTTAAAATTCTATTTAACCAACATAGATATTCGGTTCACATGTAATGTATCAAGTCTTAACTAAACAAATACAATTGGTCTTCATCACTTTTTGAACACTAGCTACGTGAAGATATTGGATCGAAGGACGGTAGTTTTATTAACGATAGACTTCTAAAACACTAAACTACTTAAAATTTAAAAGTCAATCAGTGAGACGATTAAACTGTAAATATTAATTGATGCATCAGATCCGAAAAAGTAGCCAACGCGTCACATGCGATTACTAAACTCTACACATATATACATATATGGACCATAGAACTACTTTATTCGATTCACTTATTTAAATTTGACCGGCAGTATAAATTAGTAATGATAATAGATTGTTGAAAGAGTTGTTTAATTATATTGTAACACACACTCTTTGATACTAAATCATAACTTAGTTGCCATTAAATTATAAAAGTAGCCAGGAAAACTTAAACAAACACACTTGTGCATCTGTCTTATACAAGTCAAAACTCTCTAACACACTTGCTGACGAATAAAGAAAACATGGACTTTTAAAAATTTACTAAATGAAATAATGGGCCTCTTTGAAAAACACATAATGGGCTTAATAAAGCATATTATAATTAACGGGCCTGAGCAATTCAGCAGGAACATACTAGAAGATACATGACTACATAACATAATGGACCTCTTTAGAAAATACATAATGGGCTTAATAAAGCATATTATAGTTATTGGGCCTGAGCAATTCAGCAGGAACATACTAGAAGATAGTTCGCCATTATCATTTCTAAAACCCTAATAAGATTCGTCGGCAGCTCCGATCGTGATCTTTCCTAAACCCTAGCATCGCCGGTGATTAACAGCTGAGCTAAGGTTCATCTCTCTCTCTCTCTCTCTCCACTTGTTCGTCGGAATTTACACAGTATTTATTGGTATGCTCTGTTTGGTTGCCGATAAAAGTCACGCAGTGCCTGATCGTCGTTCAGTTTGATAGTCCTTTGCGTAATTTTATCGGTTTGGTGAAAGCTATAACTTGTCTCTTCTTGTTTTAAGTTTATATTCCCCGATCTATTGATACTGAATCGATTTGATAATGTTCAGTGGCTGGATCTGTTACAGATGATTTCAGTTTGTGCGATCTTTACGAATTCGTGTTTTTCTCCACTTGTTTTCATGTCCATCGATTCTCTTAGTAACACCAGTTCTGTATTTTCTCTTTTGAATTGGAGGCTTGTGCATTGATTTTTCTATGTGTGTGATTTCTTATGGCGGTGTTAAGTCTTTTGGATCTTCGTCGTATATTGAGGTTTTTAATTGCTACTTTTTTCTTTTTGTTTGGTTCTTAGGAAATGAGTTTCAACAAAGTTCCCAAGATTCCTGGATCACCTGCTCTCTCTGCCCTTCTCAAGGTCAGCGTTATTGGTGGGCTTGGTGTCTATGCCCTTACTAACAGTCTCTACAATGTTGATGGAGGACACCGTGCTGTCATGTTCAACCGATTAACTGGTGTCAAGGAAAAGGTTTTGTGTTTCTCCAACTACCCCATAGTTACTTTTGGATCTGCGTCTTTGAGTTGTTATTTTCCAAAGCATGACTTTTGTGGTTTCAGGTATACCCGGAAGGCACACATTTTATGTTGCCATGGTTTGAAAGGCCAATCATCTATGACGTTCGTGCACGACCTTACCTTGTTGAGAGCACCACTGGGAGTCATGACCTTCAGATGGTGCGTTATGGATTCTAGTGCCTTTTTTTTTTTCTGTGTGCTTGTACTATTATCCAGCCTATGCTCTAACTTCATATGTTGTTGATGAATATGAAGACCTTCCTTCTTTTTAAGTTCTGTTAAGATCCCTATATCAGTAATAAGACCATGCTCTTAAGTTGGGATGTGATTTATCTCTATGGAGTTGCAGATTATATTTCACTTTCGCTGTTAGGATATTACATGATTACTGTAGATGGATAATTGATTGAAAAAGAAATGGAGAAAACTTTGACTAGATATCATCTTAGTTTCCTTTTGTGTGTTTCCGGCTTTAGTTTCTGACTATGAAACAAGACATCTAATGAAGATTGTTTTAGGATGAGATTAAATTTAGGTGGAACAAGTTGAATGAAGTCTCTGTTTTTTTTCTTTAAGGGTGGTTCTGTGTTTCTGAAATTTTTCTTGGTTGTTGCACAGGTGAAAATTGGACTGAGGGTGCTCACACGTCCTATGGGTGATCGTTTGCCAAAGATTTACCGAAGCCTTGGCGAGAATTACAGTGAAAGGGTTCTTCCTTCCATCATCCATGAAACCCTAAAAGCAGTGGTAGCTCAGTACAATGCAAGCCAGCTCATAACACAGAGAGAAGTAGGTATCTCAACATTCGTCTTCCACAAGCTTTTCGTGCTCTTTTTGTTTCTTATGGTGGTCTGTGATTACTCTCCTTTAGGCTGTGAGCAGAGAGATACGCAAGATTCTGACAGAGCGAGCTTCCAACTTCGACATTGCTCTTGATGATGTCTCCATCACGACCCTCACGTTTGGCAAGGAGTTCACCGCAGCAATCGAGGCAAAACAAGTCGCTGCTCAAGAAGCTGAACGGGCTAAGTTCATTGTGGAGAAAGCCGAGCAAGACAGGAGAAGTGCGGTTATCCGTGCCCAGGTATAGGATTGTAGATGTCTGTTGCAGATCTAATGACTTGGAGATTATAGGTATCGCCCTAAAGCATTAGGTCTTTTAATTACATCTGTGCAGGGAGAAGCTAAAAGTGCTCAGCTGATCGGACAAGCAATTGCAAACAATCAGGCATTCATCACTCTGAGAAAGATTGAAGCTGCAAGAGAGATTGCTCAGACCATTGCTCAATCTGCAAACAAGGTTTACCTGAGCTCCAACGATCTGTTGCTCAACCTCCAAGAGATGAACTTGGAGCCTATCGCTAAGAAGTAAAAGAGAAGGAAAGAGTAAGTTTTTCTTCAGTTTTTTTCTCTAAAAAAAAGTCTCCGCCTTGGACGTAAACAACCGGTTCGGTGATTGACCAAATGACCCCGTCTCTCTCTCTCTCTCGATAGATTTTGAAAATAGTCTTTTAAGCGGACATATTGCAACTCGGTTTGGTTTGGCTTTGGTCAGTATTATTCATCATCATGTTCAGTGAAACTTATCGTTTGGATATTTACCCGGAGAATTGATGAAGTCAAATTTCAACATAATAAAAAATTCATATTCATATGATCTTATCTATGCCTAATTGTCAATAGTTCTTTAGTTATATGGGACATACGACATGGTTATATAACTATTCGGGATATGAAGTAAGATGCATACCAATCCCTTACAACTTTAAAAATATTATTATTTTTCGTTAAGTTCTTTGTTGTTAACTTGCTATTCAATTTTTTCCTTTTCTCCACTAGAGTTCCTAACGTTATCTAGACCTATAAGGGATTTGTATTGATGAGAAAAACATAAAATAATGTTATTGCACACGTATTATAAGATTTTGTATGAGCATAGCAACATGGACCCTTTGTATTTGATGACGCTTTGCCGGCGCCACCATGATAGAGACGTCTTTTTTCTTTCTATTTTACCGGTTAGGATTTTTTATGGGGGTGACGAAACTCCGGCGAATTTTCCGGTGACGTCAAAATTTTATTTTTTTGACTTAGTATTCATTTCATTCTATCGGTGGCTATATTTGTATATAACCGACGACTGCTTTTTATGATGTCATGTATTATCAAAACCTAGCTGGAGACGAGTGCTGACCGTTAACCAATAAATTAATTTAAAAGGCTACTCAAATGTTTTCGAGTAATATACAGTGGATTCCGTCATCTGTAAATTTAATTAAAGAGGGAACGGAAAGGAACAACTTGCTGTTTCGTAAAGTTAAAGGGAGACGTCATGTCGTTTTGTCACGGTGAGGGTCCTCTCCTCCTCCATCTTTTGTCATTTTTTTCCCCCAACTTCTCACTCTCAGCTGTTTTCTTTTGACGAAAGGAGTAGTTGTTTGATTCTTCCACAAAGATGATACGTCATCTGTGGGGTTCGTGACGTACGATTTTCCGATACAGATCGCAAGTTAAACCAATCCTAAACGAGGGATTAATGTTATGTATCTTGTTGGAAAAGAAACGATTATAGTTTCATGTTTCAACGAGAATATAAAATACAAATTGATAACTTAATGTTAGAGAAAACAAGTCATCGTCATGACGTAATAGAGATGATCTAAAAATCTAAATGGTCCATACAAATGATTTGCCTTTATCCACAAAAACGTAACCATACGAAGACAATTTTAACTAATGGCATACGTTTTTATTAAGCAAATAAAGAAATCTATTGACATCAGCCTCTTGCTATGTCTTCGTCATCATTTACTTTAAAATAAACTATATATCGTGCAAGTCATTGATTTATAAATTGCTACAATTTTTCTGAATTACAACAGGTCAAAAAATGACATTTCGTTAAGATGATAACAATTATATTAAATTGAGTTGTCGCATTTGAGTTCCGACAATGAGTTTAAAATTTATCTTTCACTCCTAAGTTAAATAGTATATCTTTTAATATTTGGATGATTTACACTCAACATTAAAGAATTAATCATAATCATAAGTATAGGTTATACATAGATCTTTATTTTGGATACGGTGACGTGGCTTCCGATTTCATGAGAATACATTTTTACACAACCTTCGTTGACCCCCCCACCAAAGCCAATATGCTTTCCCAAATCCTCTATATATATAAATTCTTAAATAATCCAATCTCTTACCAAACTAAACCCAACTACACAAGTCTCTCTCTCTCTCTTTCTCTTTCCCTCTCTCTCTCTCTCGCTCTTTCTCTCTAGCATCAACTATGCAAAAAGCAATAAGACCATACGAGTCATCGTCGTGGACGACGACTGTGCCGGGAAATAGCATTTTCCGTCCAAAGACTGAAGATAAACCATCATCATCAACGTCATTAGCATGGCTAACATCACCAAAGCCAAAGCCAACATCTATAAACGCTAAGAGATCAAGCAACCACCTAGTGGTGATGGAGAATGCTGTGGTGGTGTTTGCGAGGAGAGGGTGTTGTATGGGACACGTGGCGAAACGGCTGCTACTGACACATGGTGTGAACCCGTTGGTGGTTGAAATTGGTGAAGACGAAGAAGACAACAAGTACGACAACATCTTAAGTGATAAAGAGAAATTACCAGTGATGTACATAGGAGGGAAGTTGTTTGGAGGGTTGGAAAATCTGATGGCTGCTCATATTAATGGTGATTTAGTGCCTAGTCTTAGACAAGCTGGGGCTTTATGGCTTTGATTTTGAATCCTCATCATATTTTATTTAATTTGTCTTCTTCTTCTTCTTCCTTTTTCCTTCCTTTTTACATGATTTGTTGATATTTTTTTTTTTAATGTAGTCTTCTGCCTATGTGAATTTGTAAAAGATTGTTACGTGATTAATTTGAATGATCATAAAGAAACAAAGAAAATAACAAAAACTGCATCTATTTTTTTAATTAAACTTTATTTATAACAACCTTAAAATCTAGTTAATAAAGGTTGAAAAAATCAGAAGCAAATAAAACATTTATATTAATACATGAAAATATATCGAACTTATAACAATTCGGACTTCCTAAGGATATGATGGTAAGTATGGTTTGTTTTCAACAACTTAAAACTTTAAACTTTATTTCAATAAGAAATTGTTTAACTAAAAAAAATAATTATAAAAATCAAAATGGTTTACTTGTAAAGAAATCAAGAAGAGAGTATGATACCTGATTGGACTTCAGATGGGCCTTCACAGAAAAGCCCATTACTAATAAGGCCTTCATCACTGCATTGTTCTGTAGTTGTCGTGACATCGACGAAAACCCTAGTACGTCTCCTATTTGTTTTTTTTCTGGAGAGGGTCCAGTAATTTCCATGGCGGTTTAGATATTTGGGCTTTTATGTGGGCTTCGGTTTGTAAACCCATTATGTACTAATGAGTAAATGACTATGGATGGTGCAAGTTTGATTTCCTTTTTTCTATATTTCCTTTGTTGTTTTCACTTTTTTTTTGTTTATAAATATCTGACGACTCTCACTATCCTCTCTGGAGAACACAAATTTATATCACAGACTCTTCAATTGAGAGAGAGAGAGAGCGAGCGACGAGAGAGAGACAGAGTTCGATTCTTTCTAGTGGCGGCGACATGAAGAAGAAGTCAAGAGGAGGTAAATCGTATCGTGTTCTTCTTAAACCCTAACCCTAAGAATCGATTTTGATTTTTTTTGGTGTGAATGTTTTTTGCTTTTTGAAATTAAGAGTTTGGCTTTTGTTTGTATAATATGAGAATCTTAATCTTTGTTTCTTTCAGTTTTGGGTGAAACGCAAACACTGTGTTGTTGTGTGTTCGATTTCGGACGATGATGGATGATTCACACTCAGATTTTTCGGAGGGTGAAGTTTGTGTAAGATCCAGAACTCCAAACACGGTGTCCGGCCGGCGTGTATCGAACTGTTCGATTCGAAAAGGTATAACCCTAGGTCTTATGTCTTGTCGGCGGCGCTCTTGTTATAGTTTCTCTCTTTTTTTCTTTCTATTCTAATGTGTTGATTCTTATCACTGCAGGGAAACGATTGTTAAAATCGAATCTACAGTTTGATGTATTCTCCATTCGGATTCAGCAAATTCAAAGCCAAAACAACAAGTCAGAGGTATCTCTTTCTAAACCCTATATATGTATCGATTCTGATTTTTGTTTCTTTCTACTATTACAGAGGTGGTGTGTGTTAATGTTTTGCTTTTGAAACCAGAGGGGATCTTAATTAATCAATTGGTTTGTTGTTTCTTTTGAGGTGGTGAAACGAAACAGGTGCGTATGTGTGTTCCAACCATGACGATGTTGACTCAGATCTTTGTCAAGGACAGTACGAAGTATACTGAGATATATATGATGCACTGCCACTTCCTTCCCATTGATGTTAAGGATTGATGCTGAATTATGGACCCAAAGGATGGCAACAAAATCCTCTTCTTCTTATTGCTCTGTAAGTCATCCCAAAGTTTTATCTTTTTCTTTATTTTTCTTCTGTTTCATGTTTATGACTATCTCCCTTAACCATTACTCTTTTTGTTTTTGTTTTTGTTTTGAACAACAAGGTGCTACTGAAGTGTTTGTAAGGGATTATGACCTTAACCATGGAATACTCTTCTTCTTGCTTTGTAAGTGATCTTAAATTTCTTTATCTTTTTCTTTTCTTTGTCCTGTTTCAAGTTCATCCTTCACTACCCATTCGAGTTCCAACCCCGTTAAAAAGCAATGTCCTGTTTCAAGTTCATCTTTCACTACCCAATGTTATATGTTTTTAATGGGGTTGTTTGTTTCTTTTTGGTTTAACAGGTGTGTGCGTGTTCCAACTTTCATCTGAATTGTTTGCTTTACTCAGGCAAGTCGATCTATATTACTCACAAGCACTCTATACGTTTGCTTCAATAGTCCCCATCCATAAGTGAGACTGAGACTTTTTGGTTTTGTTGTTGCTGCTTCTCTAGATGATGGAGATATATAGATATATGGTGGTTCACTTCCTTCCCATTAATGCCAAGGAGGACGCTGAATTATGGACCCAACCGATGGAAAATAAATCATCTTCTTATAGCTCTGTAAGTCATCTCATAATTTTACTCGTTTCTTTATGTTCTTCTGGTTACAAGCTTAACTTTATCCTCTAACCAATACTCCCGTTTTTTTTTTTGGTGAACAACAAGGTGCTACTGAAGTGTTACCCAGACCATGGAACACTTCTCTCTTGGATTTTTGAGTTTTACTAACCACTATACAGGGACATATTCACTGATCCTAATGGAAGTTAGAAGACTCTCTGAATTCCGAGGTTTGTGTTCACTTCTTCTACTGTACATGGCCTCGCATCATCTGCTTCATGCCAAGATTTGAAGGTCTGATTGACAACTAACGTTTTGCTGCAACTTTTTGGTTTCTACTCCTTAGTCTTGTTTTTGTCTGTTTGATATGGAATCCATCTTTTTCAGGAGATCATATGCGGGGATAGCTGGTGATGTGTGATTTGCTGAGGTCACTCGAGACAGTGGTGCGTCTTCTTCCTTGTCCACTTCAAATTCTCCACATCCATATAAGTTGTGAGTCTAATTCATCCCTTTCAAGTTTATTCTTCGTTTCACACACTATACAGGAACTAACTGATATCTTTTTTTTTTTTGAATGGTTTTTGTTGTTTCTTCTTTCTTCTCTAGGTGACGACGACGGTATCTATGATATTGTTAATCTTCTGGAGAGTGTTGCGGTGAGATTTGTTTCTCCAATTTTTTTTTCTTTCTAATTTCATTAAATCTCTTTTGTTATGTTTTGCTTAGTAACGACTTTGGTCTAATTTTAGGATGATCGGAGGGGGACGTTGTTTGTTTCCATGGCGTTTCTTCTGATTTAACCGATCAAGTAGAGGTATAACAATTTACGGTTTTCACTCTATTAAAATTACGAATTAGCATTTAATGGTTCTTCTTCTTTTTCTCTATTTGCAGATGGCGGAGATGCTTTCAAGAATCAAAACTGATTCTATTGGATTTGGTGGTGTTTGACCAAGTAGAGGTTTAAGAACCACCCATGGCCTAACGTTGATGCTCATAGCGGATTGCTGCTGAACTATTATCATCTAACCGAAAGCAAGGTAAAAAACCGCATCCTATATCACATGAGTGTGACTAACCCTGGGCCTTTGTTTTGCTGAATCTTGGTTATAATTAATAGAATGATCTTTCTTTCAGATATAGATACTAAACTGTGTTTTTTGGCTGTCTCAAGGAATCTCGTCATTTTCTCACAGGTACATACACTTTCCCGCTATTTGACAATTCTCGTTGAATAAACTCATTCTCATCTTTGTGATGCTGTTTTCTCTTTCTCGTTTCAGCTGATATGGGACCGGACTGCCACAAGAGCGGCCAAAGAGTGTAAACATGGAGAATGAAGAATGAAGAATGAAGCAAACTGCTTAAGGTTAGTTAACTCTGTTCTTCTCTCTTTCTTCTTTTCACTTGGATTTTCAGATTTACTAACTAGTACTAACCACCATACACAGACATCTTCAGTGATCCTAGTGGAAGTTATAAGAACACACTCTGAATTCTGAGGTTTGTTTTACTTGCTCTTAGATGAAGTTGGTACTGCTAAAATTTGGTCGCACTTCACCTAACTTCTTTTGATTCTTGGATGCCTTTTTTTTTTTTTTTTTTGCAGTTACTGTACGTCGGCTCCCATCATCTGCTCCATGGCAACATTTGAAGGTCTGATTGACAAGTAATGTTTTGCTGCAACCTTTTGGTTTCTACTCCCTTGTCTTTCTGATATGAAATCCATTTTTTTTGCAGGATCATTTGCGGAGAGCTTGTGGTGTCTTCTTTAATTTGCTGAGGTCACTCGAGACAGCTTCTGAGTCTTCCTCCTTGTCCACTTCAAATTCGACAGTTGTGAGTCTAAATTCCGCCCCTTTAAAGTTTATTCTTTGCCACACACACAATAGAGAAACTAACTGATATTTTTTTCTTATGGTTTTTTGTTGTTGCTTCTTCCTTATCTAGATGTTGCAGTCTTACACAGCGATGGTCAAATCATATTCTGGAGATTGAATTGGCGTTTGTTTCATGAGTCAACAGAGACGACCATAAATCTATGATACTGTTAAATCTTCTGGAGAGTGTTGGGGTGAGATTTGTTTCTCCACCTTTTTAAATTACTTTAAATCTCTCTTGTTTATGTTTGCTTTGTAACGAGTTTGTCTACTTTTAGGTTTTAACAAGAGGAGCCAAGAATCAGTAACCTGCTGCTGGTCTGAGATGGATTGAAGGATGAAGAAGACGACTCGTACTGCTTAAGTAAGTTAATTATGTTCTTCTCTCTTTCTTGCTTCTTTTGATTTTACTGGCTCACAGAATAATTCAACTCGATAGGTCCATAAGCTTTATGAAGTGTTTGGTGCCTCCTATTCTAACTGAGCCTGGGAAAGGTACTATTTACATTATCATTCTTGTGCTACCAAATTTCTGTTTTTCTTTCGTTTTATGAATCTTGTAATTGTTACAGGTCAAGAACCACCTGTGGCCTAACGTTGATTCTCATAGCGGATTGCCAAATTTCTATTCATAATATTTGGAACTTCACTTCACTTCTTCTGATTCTTGGATGCCTTTTCTTTTTTTGCAGTTACTGTACGTGGGCTCCCATCATCTGCTCCATTGCAAGATTTGAAGGTCTGATTGACAACTAATATTTTGCTGCAGCATTTTGGTTTCTGCAGCATTTTGTCTTTTGTTTCTACTATAAATGACGGTTGCAGGTATTTGCTGCAGCATTTTGGTTTCATGAGTCAGAGCCTTATGTTCATGAGTCTTCACGTTCTTAGTTTGAAAGCTGCAATTTTTATGTCTATTGCTTCTCTATATCAGGTGGAGATCTACACGATGGAAGGGAAGTCATTCTCCAGGTAAGCTAATCTTTATATTATATAGTCTTAACTTTTATAGCTGTACAATCTTGGTTTGACCTTACTTACTTAATGATTTTCTAAATTGTATACAATCTTCTTGAAGGCATCGCCGCCGTGGAGCCCGGTAAGAGTGAAAACCAACCCCGACTCTGACAGCGTTCTTCGTCCCCTGCTAATAGTGGAGAGTAAGACCTAGATCCGTTTCTCCCTCGTGTGTTGTTGTTTCGTGTGTGAATGCTTGGTTTCTAATGGTCTTCTCTCTTTTTTTTCTCTCAGGTTGGAGAGAGCCCAACTGCGTCTGGCTAGGGAGATTTTTTTGGAATTACTCCTGAATAGCTTTGTCATAATGTTCCCAAAACGACGTCGTTATGAAGAATCATCGAAACAGCATTGCGTTATTATCTAATCAAGGGTGAGAATCTGATGAGTTAAAAGGTAAAGAAAGAATCAACTCACTGCCTGATGCGATGCGATAATTAGGAGAGGTCTGAATCGTATAATGTGCACCAAAACCTAAAAGAAATACATAAAGATCGAGATAATGATCATGACGATATATTGGCTAGCATCAATATAGAATTGCAGAACCAGGTTGTGGAACAGAGGAAACAGCAAATCTTGAGAATTTAATTAATACAACAGACATTGACATCAAGCTACCGATGCTAGTCTATGTGTAGAGAGAGAGCGAGAGAGAGAGAGAGAGAGCGAGAGAGAGAGAGAGAGAAACGGCCTGGTTATGATCACAACAAGCAAGCAGAAGCCACGAATGCTTTTGGTATAGAACCGGCTATCATGTCTATTGATCCTCAATCTTGATTCAGACGACTATTACATCCTACCGTGGCGTTAAGGTGGCAATAAAATCAGCTATGCTTAGGCCATGATTATAGGGAGATCAGATGAGGCGTTAAGTCTTTTAAAAATGAAAATAATTGAATAGTGGACTTAAGATCAGGCTCATTGATCTTATTCTAGAACTGTTCTTGTGCCTGATCTTGTGTGACGTGTCTCTCTCGGATTAGTTTAGTTGAGAATATATGGAATAAATTTGGACATTAATCTATGTATTAATTAAATAAAATGTTTATCTTGTTTAATTAATTAAGTAATATATTTGTTTGTTTTTTTAAAAAAAAGTTATTTACAATGTTTTTTTGTTTCATAAAAATATGCCATTGTATTTTGAATTTTAATAAAAATTTTATAAGTTTGCAATTAAAATATTATTTTATAAATTTTTATAATTGTAATATGTTTAAGAATATTAATAAATATAATTATTAAATAGTATTAAACATTCTTAAAAATTTTATTAAACATTAATCTATGTATTTATTAAACATTCTTAAATTTCTATAAAAATATTATATTATTAAATATTAAGATCTTAAACATGTTCTCCCAATAACTAATTTTTTTAACAAAAATTCTTACCTACTGATCTTACATTATTTTCACAATATTTATACTCTAAGAGCACCTTAAACTGATCTCCCTATAAACATGCTCTTAGTAGTAGTACCCTTAGTGGTTTGAACGTATTGACCCAATCATGTTAGACCATCATTACTGGCAGTTCTTTTATCGATACTCTTATTAAAAAATAATAAAAAGAAGAGAGAGAAGAGGATAAAAAACAGAAACGTTCCTTGGCAGAGTAATCTGAGAACCGATACTCTCAACAAACAAAACAGGTGTCATCTGTTTAGTAGTGGAACAGATTTAAAAAATAAATAAATAATAATAATTTGTAAAAAAGTTAATTTATTTTTATTTTCTGAGGAATGATTAGGGGGTTACTCGAGTAAAGATGCTCTTATGCAAACCATCTTGTGAAGCAATCTCGTAGTCGGTGTAATTCTTTATTGAAATCCAACTTAAGAAAACAATGATTTGAACATTAATGACATCTGTGACAAAATTGTCAAAATTTGTTAATTTTAATGCGTTAATATGTTATGTGACAAAATTTGTCTGGCCCAATATAAGCTATGAATGTTAGCCCGTCTAATTTCTGCTATTAGAATTTTGGACCAATTATAGTCGTTGGCAAATAACTAAATACAAAAACTCTCAAAACTAGTACCTATCATAACTTTTGTGCAAAAATTTATAGATATATATTTTTGTTATAATTTAATTTTGATCGACATACATATAAACTATATAAGTATAAGTGTATAACCGAATGTTGATGTCGTCGATATCATCAATTCAAATTTACACATATTGGTGTTACAAAAACAAAAATATAAATTTTTGAATGATATGTGCAGATTCTGTCAAATGATAATATATATTCATATATTTGCCTAGGTGTATGTGTATACACGTTTGAGTGGTGATAAATATTTTAAAACAATAATAATGGTATTTAAAAAATTTAAGATTTAAGAAACCATACAAGTGACCGTGACATATTTGATGAGGCCAAGCTTCAATCATGAAGCCAATAACATTTTCTGATTACTATAATATATTGCGAAAAGATCACTTTTAAGTAATTATCACCAACTTTTTAACATGCTTTTTGCGAGCCCGAATGCATCAACGAACCATTATGGATGAAAGGTGGACCAAATTTGACCGTTTGGTAGCAATTTAGATATTTTAACTAGTCTTTTCAAATCTTTATCCATATACGTAACATGAAAAATGCCACATATATGTCCTCATCATTCAACGATTTGTTGTCAAATAATTGAAGAAAATCATGGAGATCTTTTTTTTTGTATATACATATATGGTTTCTGGAGAAGACTTTGTACTTATATTATTAACATTGACTTGTGATATCATGGATCTAGCACTTATATTATTAATAATTTTAAATATAACAAGACTAGTAACCAGATACAAGTTATTACTTGCTGCATCGTGAAGCATAGCGAAATCACAAAAATTAATGATTATATAATCTGATATTCGTAATTCACGAGAATCATTCATTTGATCAATACTCTCGACCGAAAGACAAAATTTTATGACCGTGGTCATACACGTGACAATATTAGAATAAAAATATGAAATTAAAGAAACAATATTAGTTCTTAGTTCTGAAATTTACAAGTACGATCAAAGGTTGAAAATACACGTGACACATATCGCTCATGAAAATATGATACCTCCAAGAAAAAGAAAAAAAAAAATCCCATTAGCTATTGACTTGTCCAAAGAAACTTAACTCGAGGGTTCAAATCTCGTATTTTTTTCCTGAAATTAGACAAACCATTACAATCAAAAGCTGGTGAATCGTTTAAAACAAGTAGTAGCCGCTAAAGCTAGCGAGAAAACACATAGATGCTCGAAGCCCAAACTTGGTTAGCGCATACTCAGGTCCGGCTCAGCTATATATATTACGTACCGTCGAATAAACACAACTATGATGGGCATATTTTTTAGAGTTTTGTAAGATCATACATTATACATATTGCAACTGTTTAAGCTGGTGTTGCATACTTGCATGTACGTATATATAATTGACAATGAAGATTCATATACAGAGGACAATGACCATTTCAATTAATTATGTTTAATGTTATTTTAACGACCACTTGATCCTATGTTTAGGTATTACTCTCTTTTTATCGCTTTGCACTCATGAACAGTTTCTATCAACTTTGTGGGAAAATGGTTGGAAAGCGTGACTTTATCTTTTAATTACTTTTATGACCCATGAAAAAATAATATTTTAAAAAAAATCCACATACAAATTGCATGGAACATAACCATATAACATAAGTTGGTCATTCCACGAATTGCTCTCATTCGCTATACAACATATCTTTTCATATCGTTTACAAAAATATACATGTACTCGTAATTCAATTAGAAAATTTGGTGGGAAATTATTTTTTACTTAAAGTCGTGATAAAGTTTTATGTCATTTAAAATATATATCGTAATTTTATTTTTAAATAATGAAGCAACAATGCATTCCAAGAGTAAAAAACAGAAAAGGTAAATTAGGTAGTTGAAAGAAAAAACAAAAGCCATAAAAGAAATAGAGCGATTATCATTTGTAGAATGTCGATATCAATTTGACCAGAAAATATATTGGATTGGTCAAGTCCGAGTAAAAACAAGAAGGCCATTATCACCCACTAAGTGACATATGTATACTTTAAGTCTAATCATATCTCCATTATGTCCTTATTTTTATTTCATATATCGCCAAGTTTCTATGCTATGGTATGGATCTATCCTTTGTCTTCTTTGAAATGTCGTTTATTGCATTATATATTTATACACGCATACGTTTAATCAAGTATATATGTTTTTTGTATGCACATTTAGCCATGGCTTAGTTGTGATTTGTTTTATTTGTACTTTTCTATTTTTCTCCCAAGAATAAATATGGATGCTAGCTAATGTTGTTTTATGTAAATCCATGTTAATACTTTTTGGTCTATGCTATTATTTTTCTACATCTACATATGACCATGTGCATTTATATAAATGCATATTAAATATGAGTATCGTATATTCATCTAGACCTAGTATCTTAAAATCCATATGAATATGTATATGTACACAAGCTTCAACTGGTGATAATTTCTAATGCAAGTTGCTTAGTTGCTGTGGAATAAACATTGATATCAATTGAAATTTATTTGATATAATAACGTTTTTAGCATATTCGTTTTAGATAACTCATACTCTGTTTATTCATTAATTGTCAATGATGGTGCCTTAAATTGGCTGCACTATTTTCAAATAATATAAATACTCTTTGATTATATATGGGGATAGACTTGGCTTCGATATTTTTTTTTCTTTTTTTAACCTCATATTAAACTAAAATAAAACTCTTCGATTGGTTACCCAATTTGGAAGGAAATTGTTTACAAAAGATGTTTCTGATAAAAGCACTCTAGAAGATCGAGATAAACAATCAGCCTTCATATTGGACGTCCTGGAAATCTTGATCAGGGAAAAAGGGGACAAGGAAACACTAAGCACCTGGAACTCCTCAAGAAGCGTTGAGAAAATCGGCCACTCCTCCGGAGCTTGCACCATCGCTAATAACTCTGCAGAATCCGATAAATGGCCCTTAACCTGGTTTAGAATTAATCCTCCAAATTAATTATATCTTTTCCATTTTTGACTTTCTTCGTCCATTCATCGTTATTTGAAATTACTGAACTTTTCCGCTACTACCTACTACTGATTTTAGTGTTGGGACAATATCTCATATGCATGCGTATTTGAATTATTAAATTATCCTCTTTTGTAAATTTACTTAAAATCACACAGAACATTTGCTTAGCGAGGTAATAGGTATCATACCGATTTTTTTTTTTTGTCGCCCAACGATTTCATTAAGCAATTTAGCAAATACATAAGGTTTTATCAATTACATATAATAGGTATCATACGGAATAGACTACTACTCTTCACGGTTAAAACCGAGATAAATAACTATTTACTAAAATTGGGTCATAAAAGTAAAGCATGAACCTAAACAATCACGGTTCAAAGGGACTAATCAGTTACTTCTTGAAAGTTTATAATAATGGGAAATATATGTGTGTTTTCTTACACTATCGTGGGTACATGTGATACAGTAAGTATTGTACTTTTTAGGAACCAAAAAAGCATGTGGTACGTATATCTGTAGTGTACCATTTGGATCTAAATGTCTTATCAATGTTATTCTCTTTGATTTATCCTTGAAAGGAGATATAGAAATAACCGATTAGGTAGTTCAGCTGGGAGATAAAAAGAAAAAAAAAAAGAAAAAACAGTTTCGTGAATGTTATTGTAAGGGTTTGTAACTTTGTAATAACGTTGAAAATATGTCATATTATTGTCATTCACATATAAACGCGTCTCACTGTAGTATTTTAGAAAAATCCGTTTGTTTAAGTGCCTATCTGGTGTATATGTGAATCTTAATGATTTAATAAAGGAAGCAATAGTATATAATAAGTCTCGAAAAATTAGGGGAATATTCTAGTGCCGCCAAAGTTCAAGAAGAAAAGTCCAAAACAAAAACGTTAAATTAATGTTCTTATTTTATAGGAATCTTAAAACATGATTACATTATGATTAAAAGTGTAAATTACCTAAAGAATTGGTAATTAAGTCAGCCCACAAGCTGACGACCTCTCTTCCTTCGAAAAATTCACCTGCATTTTGTCAGTTCTCTGTCTCTTGGTTCTTTCTTTCGATTAATTAATTTACTCTTTTTTTTTTTGTTAAATTAATTAATTTACTCTTTCAGCTTAGGGGGTTAAAAAAGCACATTTAGTTAGTTTACTTCTATTTGAAAATCGATATGTTCGAGATTTTGTTTGACGTAATTTTTGTTGATGTATTATATTCGAATCACATGATACAATAGTGATTATATTACAAACAATTAGGCTACAATGACATACGCTATCAATAAAAGATTACAAGACTAATTTCTAATAAGAAGATTTGGTATACATTTTTAATAGTTATGACTTTGAGTTATAGGAAAATTTTGTTACCCTACTAAGCTAGACAGCTTTCATGATCAATAATTATCTTTCGATTTTGAGTTGATCTTTTTATGAATACGTTAGGTTGTTTCTAAATACGTTCGAAAATAAACCATTTATATGAAAAAAAGAAAAAAACTTGAATTTGTAGCGGAAAAAAAGTTTGTTAAAGAAAAAGATGAAAAGGGAACATTGCTAAAAGATCCTTGTAAGAAAAGCACGAAAAAGATACTCGTATCTGCAAAGTTTTATACTCAATTCCACAAACCATAAATTATATTTCACGTAAACGAAAAAAGATTTTGAAACTTAACAATCGTTTGTAAAGAAAAAAAAACTAGAAAAAATGAAAAAAACGAATATCTCGCATGGGTTTTGTTTTCACTGTCGAGCGGACGATTATTCTCTTTTGCATATTTGGGTTTTTAATTCGTTGTCGTATGTTGTTGGATTTTACCTTATGAGCACGTGCATGGGTACACGTGCATTGCAGGCTTTGTTCTCAACAAACGAGAGATGTGACCTACGCCGTTGGATCGGCTTACTTCTTGACCACCCTAATTTACGAACAATTGTATTTTTTTATTTCATTTAGTTTGTATAGCCAAATTAATATCAATATTGTATCAATCACAGCTCATAGATATTGTTAATTTCAATCAATTAAATTGTTAAAGTACTGTATCATAATATTCAATTAATTTTCTTATTAGCCTGTCCAAATATAACCTAAATAAAATATTAAATAACTTATTGAACTATTTTTCTATAGTTTGACTCATGTTCGACAACATTTAGATGACATTATATAATTCGCTCCTTGCAAAAGATAAACTATAAGGAGTAGAACAAAGAAGGTAACTGACCGGAAGATGAAAATAAATAAATGAAAGAACGAGGGTAATAAATAATGAGATCATCATTCCAAATAGAAAAGGCAGACATGTAACTTTTCGTGTGTCATGGCGCACTGCCACTGCAAAAAAAAAAAAAAAAAACAAATAATCAAAATATTCAAGATAAATATAGTCAGGTAAACTATAGTTAATTTCCACTGCCATTAACTTTTAAACCAAGAAATATAAAAATTATAAAATGAAAGTTTAATTATTTATCAAAATGGCTGCGACAGTTTTACAGATCAAGGTGCTCAAATATTTTTTTTGAAAGAGAGAGGAAAATTATACTTTATTACACATATTTGCGCTGGTGTGCAGGGTGTATGTGTGTATATATAAGTATACAACCTATACAACTTCTCTTTTGTGTTTTCCTCTGGTTCATAACTACATCAGATTCTAAGTATTATTTTCAAGTTATTTTCTCTTGATTACCCCTTTTATTCTCCATCATAAGATCTTATCTAAAACTTGTCTTTTGTATCTTCCAACAAAACTTTTTTTCGTCCAGAAGAATGACAGCTGAAGATCAGACAATCTCAAGTAGTCGAGGATATGTCCAAAGCTCATCAACAACTGATCTTGTTGATCACCATCATCATGAACATGAATCCCTTAATCCTCCTCTTGTCAAGAAGAAGAGAAATCTCCCTGGAAATCCTGGTAATGATTACTTAATCAACATATAGATCACTTAATTCAACCCTAATCAATAACTTCTTCTTTTTGCCGCGTTTGCAGAAAAAGTCATCTTCTTGATTTGTTTTGTTTTCGATCTTGATCTATATACATGCATGCGTTCGACTGATTAGATCTTTCACATGATCCATAATTAATATCCCGAGTTTGACTGTTTTGTTTCGTTCTCTGTAGATCCAGAGGCTGAAGTCATAGCTCTATCTCCAAAGACACTTATGGCCACAAATCGTTTCCTCTGCGAGATATGTGGAAAGGGTTTCCAAAGAGACCAGAATCTACAGCTTCACCGTCGAGGGCACAACCTCCCATGGAAGCTAAAGCAGAGGACGAGCAAAGAAGTGAGGAAACGAGTGTATGTATGTCCTGAGAAGAGTTGCGTCCACCACCATCCTACAAGGGCACTCGGTGACCTTACCGGAATCAAGAAACATTTTTGTCGAAAACATGGCGAGAAAAAGTGGAAGTGTGAGAAATGCGCCAAGAGATATGCAGTTCAATCTGATTGGAAGGCTCATTCCAAGACTTGTGGGACTAGAGAGTATAGATGCGACTGTGGTACAATTTTCTCCAGGTACTTAA
>NC_025701.1:1259620-1303094 GCF_000633955.1 Camelina sativa | reverse complement strand
TACGTAGATCCAGAGGCTGAAGTCATAGCTCTATCTCCAAAGACACTTATGGCCACAAATCGTTTCCTCTGCGAGATATGTGGAAAAGGTTTCCAAAGAGACCAGAATCTACAGCTTCACCGTCGAGGGCACAACCTCCCATGGAAGCTAAAGCAGAGGACGAGCAAAGAAGTGAGGAAACGAGTGTATGTATGTCCTGAGAAGAGTTGTGTCCACCACCATCCTACAAGGGCACTCGGTGACCTTACCGGAATCAAGAAACATTTTTGTCGAAAACATGGCGAGAAAAAGTGGAAGTGTGAGAAATGCGCCAAGAGATATGCAGTTCAATCTGATTGGAAGGCTCATTCCAAGACTTGTGGGACTAGAGAGTATCGATGCGACTGTGGTACAATTTTCTCCAGGTACTTAATTTATATTTACGTGCGTATGTATTTAATAGATCTTTACATTTCTTCATCACAGTATAATTTTAGTAACGGGTACGAAATTTTTTTTTTATTCGCACCATCAAACTACTTTTTTTCCCAAGATCCTTGAACACTAGCTAGGTATACATACATGTAGGAGTTCTCTTTATAGGTATAAAAGATTATTTATGGCATAATATGATCGCCTAGCTGTAAGCGCATATTGCATATTATTCTATATATAGATACATATATTTAAACTCACAATAAACCTAGATCTTATATTTTATCCGGCGTGGTGGTAAAAACAAGAATATGATACCTTAACTAATTAACACTATAATATATATCAATGGACCACACAAAACAAATTTCGTTTTATCATGTTTGTTTGTAAGTAAAATAAGATTATATGATTGTGATGTTGTTGGAAGTAGTTCACGTAGGGTCTAAAATAATTTGAAGTATGTATTTGGTCATTCTCTGAACGTGCGTGCGTGCCCTGCTTGATTTCTTGAATAAGACAGTTTCTTGGATTGACAGTTTTTGGTTAAAGTAAAGATGTACGAAGCTTAGTTTTCTTTTTCCTTAATTGCTAACAATACAAAATAAGAAAGTTTCTTGAATTGCATAATTAATCAGTGTTTAAATTTTGTTGAAAACACAGGAGAGACAGCTTCATTACACATAGAGCGTTCTGTGACGCCTTAGCCGAAGAAACCGCAAGGCTAAACGCAGCCTCACATCTCAAAAGCCTAGCCGCAACCGCCGGTAGTAATCTAAACTACCATTATCTAATGGGCACACTTATCCCATCACCATCACCACAACCATCCCCGTCTTTCCCATTCGGACCACTGCCATCACAACATCACCACAACCATTTCCCAATCACAACCACCACCTTCGATCATCATCATCAAGACGCTATGAAACCTGCCTCGTCGCTCTCTCTATGGATGGGAGGAAATATTAATCATCATCACGAGCAAGTGAACATCGAGGACCGTATGGCACCGCAGCCACACTCACCGCAGGAGGATTACAACTGGGTTTTTGGGAACGCGAATAACCGCGGCGAGTTAATAACGACGAGCGACTCACTCATAACCCATGAAAATAATATCAATATTAAGGAAAACGCAAACGCGGCAACTTCTCTTTCCGTGCCTTCTCTTTTCAGCAGCGTCGACCAAATCAGCCAAGACGCAAACGCAGCTACCACCACAGCGAATATGTCGGCGACTGCGTTACTTCAAAAAGCGGCTCAGATGGGAGCGACTTCTTCTAAGCCACCGTCGACAACGATCACCACCGAGCAATCAGCGTTTCTTCAGAGTTTTGCGTCGAAAATATCCGACCAGGGTCAGATTATAGAAGATGGTGGCAGCGACAAGTTCTTCGCTTTGTTTGGATCGAACAGTGTTGGGTTGATGAGTAATAATAATAGTAATAATGGTCTTCATGAGATCGGGAACCCTAGAAGTGGCGTTACGGTCGTTTCGGGGATTGATGAATTACAAAATTACTCCTGGAAACGTAGAAGAGTTGAGATTGGAGATGCAGGAGGAGGAGGGCAAACTCGGGATTTCCTTGGGGTTGGTGTACAACAAACAATGTGTCGTTCATCCTCTATCAATGGATGGATTTGAAACGCTTCCTAATTATGAATTTCGTCTCTTAATTATTTTTCTACCGTATTTATGAAATCAATTTTATCAAATCTACTTTCCTTGACTAATTAATTTAAAGATTCAGATTTTACGGTAATGTACATATTTCAACTTTATCCATATCTCTATATCGCGATCTATCAACTTCAATATGAACATATCTCGTCAATCGATTTTGTGCTAATTAAAAAGGTAAACTGGTCTATTCTTGCTAATTAGTGTTCTTGTTTTTTTCTTATTTAGACAAACATTTTCACACAAACATTGGTCTATTTGCATTTTTTGCTTGGGAAAAGAAAGTTAAGATTCATGCATATTCATTCAATACGTGTAGAAGAAAGGTCTTTGATTTGCTTTTCATAAAATAAGTACTTAAATAAATGAATGTGTGTTCTTTTTTTGTATAGCATATAGTATAAAAACTAAAAAGAGTGGATCGCGAAGTGGTGGGCACAAAAGAAAAGATGGAGGCTTTTGAGCTCAATAATTCTAACTTAACTTGCAGGGCAATTCATAGTGGAGGAAAAAAATTATAATAAGAAAATAGAAAATGAAGAAAGATGGAAAAAGAAAAGATAAATAAAAGAGAGACACTGGGACACATATAATATTTCATTTTTTCGAAGTAACGCTAGATGTGAAATTATGTGATAGTATATATATATATATATATATATGATATATACGTACTCTTTCAACAAGATAGAAAGTGATATATTTGTTGAGACTTGATATGTGTGTGGATATATAATAAACACATTATCAAAATCCATTTTCAAGGTGACATGTTTAACTAAACTTTTAAAAGTTGAGAAAGATATTTTGTATTTTTTTACAATCAAATATAGTTGTAGCCTTGTAGGTTTCAATACAAAATGTAATAAATTATCAAATATTCTCGTTTCTGTCGGTTTGAGATACTTTTAAAATCTCATATTAATTTATTTGATAGGAAAAGAGGAAAAGAAACACATGGGAAAGAGAAACTAGCCTGGAAAAGTTTATTGGGCTTGTATTTATGGGCCTTTGATTAATATAAACCAATAAGATTGTTGTGTGGAAAGCTTGTTGGGTTTAATTTATGGGCCTTTGGTTATTATGAACCAATAAGCTTGTTGGGCTAATTATCAAAATATTTTTTGTTTTTAACTCAATTAAGACAAGTTTACATTCGCTCAAATAAAACTTTTAGACTTCAGTCGGCTGAGAAACTTTTATAACCTTGGAAGATCTCTCTGTCTCTCCGCAAAGTTCAAATCTTTTCTTAGTATCTTACTGTACTTCTTACTGTACTTTTATTCTATACAATAAAATCCGACTCGTAGACGATTGGAGCAAACCCATTGTGAAATTGGAGCGAAGATATTGAGGGACTCATCACACTAGTAATAAAGGAAACGCCTTTTGGGGTTTTTTTTCACGAGAAAGCTTATGGCGGAGTCGGGTCGGGCCATTCAATTGGTTTACGTTGATGAGGAGGGGAAGTTGAAGACGGACCCGGAAGCCATTGGTGCTCTTCAGAAGCTTAAGGGTCCTGTCGCTGTTGTCTCTCTCTTTGGTAAAGTTCTCCAGGGCAAGAGTTTCATCTGGAATCAGGTTTCTTTTTTTCTACTATTCTACTTTGATTCAGGGCTTAGGGTTTTAGTATTGCTTTTCTTGTTTTGTGCTTTTGGCTGTAATGATGTAAGTGTGAAGTCTTGTTCTTAATATGTGGAAATCGTATGGCTTATTTCTGTTTCTGGCATCAATTTGTATGTGGCAAAATCATATACCTCTCTCTCTATCTCTGATGCATGGTCTTAGTTACTGAAACTTTGAGTTGAGAATGTCTGATTTTTTAATGTTGTTCTATATAGCTTCTTAGCAGGAGCATTGGATTTGATGTTCAAACTCTTCACAGACCATGCACCGGAGATATATGGATGTGGATTGAGCCGGTGAAGAGGATTTCAGAAGATGGCACCGAATATAGTTTAGTGTTACTCGATGTCGAAGGGGAAGGCTCAAAGGGTATACAGGTTAGTTTTCTTTTTTACCTTATCAAAGATTCAAGTCTTTTATAGGTCTTTTACTTTAGGAGTAAGCATTCTCATCAAGAATTTATTGATTTGATATGTTAGGCTACACGCAACAGCCAGATATTCTCCTTGGCGATCCTCCTATCAAGCGTCTTTATCTATGGTCCGGTAAATAATAGACTGATTTTTTCTCTATGGAGTAAGTTCTTTCTAAATACACACTTAGTGATTTGTAAAATGACACAAATGTTGCCTCATGTTTCAGACACTTGGTGTAAATGACATTGCACTTGATCTCTCTTGTCTACTTGAGATTAGCAAACCCGACCATGTTGGAGAAGCTAAGGGCAATACATTTTCCGCGCTTGGGCAGTTCTCTCCCATGTTTGTTCAACTTATGAAGGTGATCATTTTCCCTTGTCAATTTTTTATACTTTTCATGGCCTAGAGTCAGCTATTCTTGATGTTTATCAACGATGTTTCACTTCTTTATTATCAGGACATTAACTCAGAAACAGTGGAAGGTGGAGAAGATGTAACGAAGAATAACAAAGTGGGTTAATCCTCCCCAAGATATCAGTTTTTATAAATACCGCTAGTGCATCACTCTGGCCCGTAGTACGATGAATAATGCTGAATTTTCTATCCCCCAATTGAGTCTCAGATTTTACTATGTTCTGTTTTTTTCTCGTGACCCATATAACTTGTTTGCGGTTTTGTATATAGTGTGAAAGTCTCCGGCCCCAGTTTCTCTATGGTATCAATGCCCTTCTGAAGTTTGTTTCTGAGAGAGTAAGGCCTAAGCAAAGAAGTGATACCATCGTTACAGGGCCGCCTCTTGCTAGTTTTACAAAGTCTTTTTCAGAAAATGTTAACAACAATGTCGTGCCTAGTATTTCTTCTTTATGGCAGGTAATTACTGATCTAACCAAGTGCCAAGTTTTAAACTTTTCGGTGTTTCTCATCACGTTTTTATGTCTTGGACTTATCATGTTCTGATGTATCATCTGTATTTGCAGTCTGTAGAGGAACTAGAAGGTCGCAGGGCCCGTGATACAGCAACTGAGGTATACATGTCGTCTTTGGAGCTTTCAGAGACTCCTGAAGAAGTAAGTTTTGACTCATGTAATGTAACATTCAACTATCAATTAGATGCAGTAGTAAAATTTAACTGTTAAACATGATGTTCTGCAGTCGATGCTGGTAGAAGCACACAATAAGGCGGTTATCAAAGCTTTGACCGCGTTTTGTGAATCTTCCATTGGAAACATCGAAGTAAAACAGAAATACAAACGAGAACTTTGGAGTTTCTTTGCAAAGGCGTTTGAGGTCATTTCGCTCTGTCTCTCTCTCTCTTTATCCATATATACTCTTTTGCCTATATGCCAACTATTGTTTTGAGACTGTTTTGCTAATTAGTTTTGTGCGTTCAGGATCACAAGCGAGTTGTAAATATGGAGGCTTATTCGAGATGTTGTAATGCTATAGAAGATATGGGCAAGAAACTATGGTCATTGCCTTGTTCTCATCATGCTAATAATATAGGCGATATGATAAAGGTTCGGTTTGTTTTGTTTCCGTCTTAAAGCTAAATTTTCGTCACAATATAGACATAATAAAGCCTAAAGCAGAACAACTCTTAGTCATTGAAACATGTCTTGCTTTCATAATAAACATTGTTGTAATCTGTATGAACAGGCCCTTGACAGCGCTGTTGCAGAGTATGAAGAATCTATCAATGGTCCTATGAAGTGGCAGAAACTGTCTTCTTTTCTGAGAAAGAGGTTCTCATTATGTTTATCTACTTCTGCAAATTAAAAACTAACCTTTTAATCTATAGTGTCTTCATGGAAATATAACCTTTCTCATCACTTAATTTACAGTATACAGGACATTCTTGTCCATCGCAGAGGGAATCAAATGGATGAACTTCTTTCTGAGAACTCCAAACTCAAGCTGCAGCATCGTTCGATGGAAAGCGCAGCGGATTTACTCAAGAAACAGCTTGAAGGAGGAGAGAAAATGAAAAAAGAATATCAGAAGCGTTACGAGGGAGCCATTGATGACATGAATAAGCTCTCAGATCAATTCAAACACCGGATTCATGACCTGGAAAGTAAGTGTAAGTCAATACACAATGAACACTCAAACCTCATGGATGTTCTGGAGTCCACAAGACTTGAGGCTTCTGAGTGGAAACGTAAGTATGAGGGGACTTTGGATGAGAATGGCGAGAGCAACAATCGAGTAGGGGTAGATGCGTCGATCACTAGGTGCGGTAATAAGTTAATTGATTGGAAAATTAAATATGAGAATATTGTTAGTGAGCAAAAAGCTGTTTCGGAGAAAATAGCAGCAATGGAGGAGAGGTTGAAGAAAGCTTCAGCCACGGAAGATGGCATTAGAGCTGAATTCTCCCGTGTTGTGGATGAAAAGGTTGGTCTTTTTGTTTTTAATAACCTCCTATCATAATATAAATCTATCAGCCAATTTCAAAGTCAACTGACTATATGATTCTTGGTCATTGATAGGAGAAGGTAATCACTGAGAAAGCTGCAAAGCTTGCGACTTTGGAGAAGCAATTGGCCTCTATGCGTTCAGAATTAAAGGTGTACTTCTCTGAAAGATTTGAGTCCCTATTCCTAATCTCTTAAAATTCTTGTATTAATCTTTGTGAAAAAACCTGAACGAGCTTATAAAAATGGAGTTTATTACTGTGTGCTCTAACACATTTTTGACCGTTGGTTCTTTGCAGAAAGGTAAACTGAAGGTGGACGAATGTTCTTCAGAAGCAAAAGACTTGAGACTTCAAATCTCGGCGCTGAATGAGAAGTATGAATCTGTGAAATCAGCAGCTGAATTGCATGAAGCTGAGACACAGATGTTAAAGCGAGAGAAAGATGAGTTGGAGAAGAAGTATCAGTCACATTTGAAAGATGGGGAAAGTGAGGCTTTAGCAGCTAAGGAACTTTTGAATTCATTGAGAATGGAAGCTGAAGCAGCCCGAAACAGAGAGAACAAACTTCAGACATCATTGGTTGAGAAAGGCATTGAAATTGATCAAGCTAAGAGCCGTATCGAAGAGCTTGAAAAAATCGAGTTGAAACTCAATAGTGTGGAAAGTGAAGCTTCAACATCTAAGAACCTTTTGGATTCAATGAAAATGGAAGCGGAAGCATCCCGGGAGAATGAGAACAGACTCCAGACATTGTTGGTGGATAAATGCAAAGAAATCGACGGAGCTAAGAGCCGAATTGAAGAACTTGAAAGAGTCTGCTTGAAGCTAAACGATGCGGAAAAGGAGGCTGCAACGTCCAAAGAACTAATGAGTTCAATGAAAATGGATGTTGAAACCGTGCGGAGCAACGAAAGCAAGCTCCAGATGTCGTTACAGGAAAAAAACATCGAAATCAACAGAGCTAAGGAACTAATCGAGGATCTAGAGAGGCAAAAGATGGAGCTTTCTGAAACTTTGGAGATGAGAGCGAAACAAAACGAACAAGCGGTTGCTGAATGGCAGAGAATCATCAATGCCGAGAAGGCAAAAAACATGCGGGTGAGTTTGATGGAGCAAGAAAACTCTTTTATGGCCTCGGATGAAGCAACACCGCTGCAGCGGGTAAAGCGTTTGAAGGTGGAAACAGCAATAACCTGTTCAGGTTCTGATTTTGCAAGAGAGAAGGAAGAAGATTCGGTTTCACAGTCACAGGAGAGCATGAACGCTGTGACAATGATGACCCCGAGAAGATGCACGAGCACGGAAGCTGGGGTGTCATCTTCGACGGGCACGGATCATTCGAAATACACAATGAAGAAGCTGAGAAGTGAGATACTGGAGCATGGGTTTGCGGCTGAGTTGGTTGGGTTAAAGAATGCAAGAAAGAGGGATTTGGTTCAGCTCTACGAACGTACCGTTTTACGAAAGTGAGATGTGTAAACATGAAACAAGGTCAAAGTTTCTTGTTCTTAGAACACTTTTGTTGACTTTGCTGCTTCAGTCTTCTTAATGAAAATGGTATTCCACAAAAATGAAGTTTTTTTTTTCTTCCACTTTTTGGAGTTTTACGGCGTTTGTGTCAGAACAAGAAGTCAACAACTGTTAAAAAGTCAACACGTGTAAATGGACGTTAGACTTGACGGCGTCATCAGTCATGACGTGTTAAGCTGCGAGGCTTTTGGAAAGTGGGCCAAGGTTGATTAAGTGGGCTTTATAAACTTATGGATCATATGAAAATACTGTTTGATTTATAATATACTAAATATAGAGATGTTGTCGTGGGTTTAAAAACCCAGCCCAGCCCAAACCCGAAAAAAACTTGCCTAGAAAAAACCCAAATTTGAAAACCAAATGAGTTTTAGGTTCTAGTGGGTAAACCCGAATGGGTTTTTAGTTTTGTAGGTAAACCCGTGGGTATCCGAATTATTTATCTTATGTGATGTATTTTGCATTTTATATTATATATAATTTTATCTTTAACTTTTTGATACCAAATATGATTTATATTATGTATTTTGTGTATTTTACTATATATGTAACAATTTACAAAAATTTATAATTTTATATAATTTAAATAAAGAATAGCAAATATATTAAAGAGTTTTGTTTTAAATAGATAAAACAAAATTTATTATTATATATTAGATAAAACTAAAGTTTTGTTCATAATTTGCTTATTTCATATTAAATTTAAATAAATATTTAAAAATGAGAATTTGCGTTTTTAGTAGAAAAACGACATTTTGCAGTTTTGGCAGAAAAATATGACTTTTCAGTTTTGGCGGAAAAACATAATTTTACGGTTTTGGTGGGAAAACGAGATTTTGCAGTTTTGGCGGGAAAACGAGATTTTACGATTTTGGCGAGAAAACGAGATTTTGCGGTTTTGGCGGAAAAACGAGATTTTACGGTTTTGGCGGGAAAACGAGATTTTGCGGTTTTGGCGAGAAAACGAGATTTTGCGGTTTTGGCGGGAAAATGAGATTTTGCGGTTTTGGCGGGAAAACAAGATTTTACGATTTTGGCGGGAAAACGAGATTTTGCGGTTTTGGAGGTAAAACGAGATTTTGCGAGTTTGGCGGGAAAACGTGATTTTGCGGTTTGACGGGAAAATATAATTTTGCTGTTTTGGCGGGAAAACGTAATTTTGCGGTTTTGGCAGAAAAACGAGTTTTCGTGTTTTGTGTTTTTGGTAGGAAAATGTGATTTTGCGGGTTTAGTGTAGGTGATTAGACTTGACAAAAAAAAAGTATAGGTGATTAGAAAGAAAAAAAAACCCAATGGGTACCCATAACTGATAGAGTAAGCCCGTGTAAGACTTTATAGTTTTGGGTACCTGCCCATTTTTAACCCATTTAATTTCTTAGAGAAAAAACAGATCCCAAAACCCAGTTTTAAGCATGGGTTTCGGGTACCCACTGAGTTTTTAGCCACTTTTAACATCCCTAACTAAATATGTAAAATAAGGTTAATACCTGATTTTTTTTCCTTGGTTAAACTTAAAACAGTATAGTGTCATTAGATAATGAATGTAATGCGATAGATTGATGTTATTAAAAAAAAATGTAATGCTATAGATTTTAGACTTTAGAGCAATAAGATGCACAAAGAGAGAAAAAAAGTAGTAGATGTGTCTCTCCGACAAACATAAGAAAAAAAAGATGAAAAAATAAATTCCGACGATTACGGACAAAAGGTGTGGTAGCTTCGGTTCCACACTAAGCAATCGTTAAGACTTGAGAGAGCATCATGATCCATGACCATGAGTACATTTTTGTCCCATGAGGGGCCCAAAAGTCTTAATTGTTAATTGTCCTAAACTTTCAATTGCTTCTTTTCTCTTTATTGTTAAACGAACTATCACAACTCTTATCAATTTCGTTTCTTCTTTACCAAAGTACACCTTCTCTTACAATTGAAACCTTAAAACGCATGTGAACTCGAGTCTATTATTTTCTCGAATAACTTAATGGTAAATCATAAAATTTACGGAGAAATTAACAACTTGTGACTATCATGGTTATCATATGATCTACTTCTGTTATTCGTTTTTCAACTAACTCAACAACCAAAATAGTTGGGGAAAAGTCAAAAGAATTGTATAAACAATAGAAGTAAACTGTACATTATTTGTCTTGGGTGCTTCTCTTTTTTTGACCCAGAAAAAACAACAACATTGATATAACTACTAACGAATGCAAAATATCCATCTCGATTTATGAGACAAGACCCACTTTATTAATTGTTTTACCTTTTCAATCTTTTTAATTTTAAATCACTCGCCGCGAATGACGAATGTCTCTCCTCAATCCTCGCATGTTTGCTCGGCCCATTTAACTAACTACTTCTTTATAGTTTATTCTATATATACATAAACTCAACTCTCTCACTAAACTACATCTCAATTCAGTTTACTCTCTCTTCTTCATGATGGCTTCATTTGCTCTGAAACCCATTTTTTGTTTCATTGCTGTTTTTTGCTTCGTTGTCCACAATGTTGAAGCTAGAGAAGGTAAGCTCTTCTTTAGCAAGGTCACTCACTTAGATCGTCCTAACAACAAAGAGGTGGCTCTATCTCCAGCTCCAGCTCCCGCACTAGCCCAAGCTAATAATGGAAGACTAGGAGACGGGCCTTTCGGACCAGGTTCTGGTATGATTCCTCAAACCAAAGAGTCATGGCCGGTTTCATCTACTGCTACTACAGATGAAGATTTTGAAAAATTGATGGCCACATTTGACGAAGAAAAAAACAAGAAGTTACCAGAGGCATTTGAGGAAGAAGAAGAAGAATCCGAAGATCCAGAAGATCTCAATGAGCAAAAGGATACGTACAACAACAACAACAACAACAATGGATACACTTACGCTACTAACAACAACTATAATGATAATAGGAGAGGTTACGGCAATGAAGAGAAGCAAGGGATGAGTGATACAAGGTTTATGGACAACGGTAAATATTTCTCCGACAGAAGAGGTAGGAACAACCCTAGCCGCGGGTATGAGAGTGCTCGAGGAAATGATCATCCCAACGAGTTTGAAACTATGGAGGAATACTACAAGAGCTTGGAGGGTAGTCAAGAGGAGTATGAGCCTTAGAAAGAATTGGTACTTGAGAATACAAAACACCTTTTGGAGTAACTGTGCATTCTCCATTTACTTGTCTTATGAAAAGTGAAAACTAAAAACACTTTATAAGTTATACAAATCAAGGTTGTGAGTTATGTTTATTTTAACATTTGAATGTTTATCTTAAGCTCACTTGTACGACCACAGTTTTACGAGTGAGGGTGTTTTAAGAAGACTGAAACCAATAGACCAATACCAATTTAAAAAACAAGATCTAAGGCAAAGAGAATAAAACTATTCAGATCTATCCAAAGACCAAAATTACACGATCTAGTCTCAAAACTAATCCAACGGGTTAAACAATCATAACTGAATCTAAGCCAACCGCCCTGGAGAGTTCTAAGAAAATTGAAACTAATACCAAAAGAAGCAGAGACAGACTCTCGGATTTAGTCCTAAAGAGGTACATTGACCACTTCATACTCGACCAGAGAAAGATTGTTGTTGAGATTAACCGCAAAGGGAACATGATCCGTGACTTCAATGCGTCCCCATTTGTCAACAGCCATTCTCATTGTGTCCTTGAACATATCAATCTTCGCATTCCTCAGAATAACTGTTGCACCAGTCTTCATTAGATCAACTGCACATTTGCAACAACCAAAAGAGAACATCATTAGTACCTCCAACAAATTTACATTAACACAAAAGAGGTGAATATAGTATCCACAGACTGAACAGAGATTTATGTCAAGTACATATTGCAGAACACAATGGGGACACAGTAATCAAGTTCAGACATATACTCTGTTCATCAATAAACTAAAGTTATAAGCAAAAAAACAATCTGAAAAAGGTAAGCTTTATCATTTAACTCGTAGCCTGATACAAGAACGCTTCTCAAAACCACTACTGTAGTTTGCAAAAACATAGAACAATAAAGAGACAAAGACAGTAACAACAGAGAGAAATCTGTGATCTACAGTTCTATAAAGCCAGTGACACAGCTCTTCACAAACAGAGAGGTTCCAAACCACATATAAGTTGAAGCAGTTCCAATAAAGGCTTCGGCAGTTCAAAAGATGACTAGTTTATACAGAAACAGAGTAATAAAGCGAACGCCTTTGAAACAGAGAAACGATGCCTAAAGCTTAATCAAGAGAGCTAAAACGTTAAAAGACTAAAACTTTGTGACTTGTGTCTCTGTATAATATACAATAAATAGATCATTTGTTGTACCTTGATCGTTGCGGGCAGTGAAAAGAATGCAACCAGTATCGTCGCCGATAAGGCACTCAGCGATACGAGAAGATCGAACTTGCTGAGTGAAGGAGCTTTTGCGAGTCGCCGCTTTGACGGGGTTCGATTCAACGACTTTGACGGTCAGATTATGGCCGCTGGTTCCTGGTTTCAGCTGATCCACCTTCACAAACACTGGTTTCCGCTTCGGTACATTCGCCGCCGTCGACATTGCGTAATTTGGATTCCTTAGGGTTTTTTTTTTTTCTTTCTTTCAAAAAATTTTTAGGAGTTAGATTTTGTGACTTAGTAGGGTTTCGATTCTTCAATTGTGGTATTTAAATTGGGGCGACGGTGTGGGTTGGTGTCTGCACCAAAACGAGAATTATAGAAACTAATCTTCGTGAGATTTTCATCTAAAATTAGTGAGATTTTACACTTAGATATTTTCGTTTTTTAAAATAATTAAAAAATGGATCTACTATTTTCATGTTGTTATTGTTGGGGGTTGTTACATAAAATGTAAAAGCCCAAAGGAGCAATAAAACCTTCAAAGCCCAAAAAGAGAGTAAAAAAACAATTTGGAGAGACGCCGCCGCCAAGTATCAAAGGGAACAACAAAGTCAGCAGGGAGCGCAGTATTAGGGCAAACAAAAATATCTTCACTTATCAAGTAAGGGGCCACTTGAGTGACAAAGCGACGCCACGTTGACATTGTTCCTATCTCTTTCTCACTTGCTTCCCTTTCTTACGAGATTACGTCAACTTCTATAAAACGCATAATAAAATATTATCCGCTCGCCACCAAAAAAAATATGACTCCTCAGGACCAAAAGAGTGTAACCAACGCCGCCGCCAGCGGAGAAGTGCGCTACAGAGGGGTAAGGAAGAGACCATGGGGAAAATACGCAGCCGAGATCCGTAATCCGATAAGTAAGAACCGAAAGTGGCTTGGGACGTTTAAGACGGCGGAAGATGCAGCCAGAGCTTACGACTCCGCGGCAAGAGAGTTTCGTGGCTCCAAGGCAATAACCAACTTCCCTCTCCCCGGATACGGCAGGGGTGCTTTGGTGACGCCAGTGAGGACAATTCCACCTGGTGCTCGGGACATGGAGATAAACTTTTCCTTAACGGAGCCTGCCGGTGCTCAGGACGTCTTGTCTCCGGCTGTAGCGGAAGCAGTTGCTGGATTTTTCATAGATCAGCCGGAGGCTATTGAGTTGAGAGAGGAGCTGGATCGAGTTTATCCACTCGGGTTTGAACCTGATGATATGGGGTTGAGTGTTGGTCTTGAAACCCCCCTTGAAGTCGAGCCAGAGTCTTCATCAGCCGTGGAAGTCGAGCCAGAGACTAACTCAGCCGTGGATGGTAACGTGAATCTAAACCTTAACCTAGGTGCCTAAATGTTACTTCGATATTAACAAATTATCCTTTTTTTCATTTGTTTTCTTGGAGAACTTTGTATTGTTGATTATTGTATGGCTCTTCTTTTTTGTCTGTACTTTTTATTGGGTAGATATTCATTGTCTATTGGTCTGTTAAACTTTAAAGATGAAATGAAGAAGCGAGAATAAGTATTGGTTTTATCATTTGCCCCTTTTCCATACTGCATGTATGAATCTTTTAAGACGACTTATTAGGAGACCATTGGGCTTCGTGTTGATCGGGTGATGAGGTTTTAGTGTCAGGTAGGTGGCTCGGTTGCTTTTCGCCGTCACAATGACACGTGGAACAACAAAACAAGAAGTATTATACTTCTTGTCTTTTACCTACCCACGCTCTCTCACGTTGCTGTGATGCGGCATCTCTGATTTCCCCACACAAACACCCCGTGCCTTTCGATTGTGTGCTATAGGAGAAAATGTTAAATATAATCAAAGGAAAAAAGAAGACTAGATATTCAATCGTACAATGACAAACCGATCCAAACACATCATGACAATATGTATATATACGTATATGTTTGTGTTCCATCATGTGTTATTAGAATATGAGTAGAACATAACATATGAGTAGAAATGGTTTTTTTAATTTGGTTATTGAAATATCTTATCTTCTTCTTCTTCCTCCTAAGCTCTCTTACTTTCCACGGAGAGAATATCCATTACTAAGAGTAATCTATGTTTATAGCTAGCAATAATAATGACCAGAATCCACAAAAAGGAATATACATGTTCGTAGCTCCCATACATGCAATGTATGTGTCTCATAAAATATAATGCACTGGACACGTCTCAACATGTACATCTGTCTATCACATACACATGCCTCCTATGAAAAACTATATATTCGCTTTCGTGTGGTGTCCAACAAAGAAACAATTGGAGAACTTGGTCACATATTATACTTTTTAATAATTAAACAAGTATGTGACATTAATCTGAATGGAAACGTTATACAAAAATATTAATCTTCGTCTACCAGGGCCACCAGCACAACCAAAACATCACACGTCAGAGGATGAGTGAGAGAGAGACGAAATAATTCGAGGTTTGTGCATATGTATCTACGTTCGTTATTCATAAAACATAACACGTTTGAGGACGAGGAGAACATTTTCGAGAATTTCATAGATTTTTTGTTTTTTGTTTTCCAAAGATTGTTCCATTGTTTCACCCATTATCTTAAACTTAAATTGCGTAAAACGAAAACGTCATACGATTCATTCAATGATGCTAAATTATACGTTTTAAAGCTTAATGTTGTTGAACTACTAACCAAAGCCATCCGTTAAATCTTTAATATGACATGAAGACAGTGAAGACTACATTGTTTGAACTTCGAATCCACTAATTAACAATTTAACAACAAGTATATACATTAAAGAGACGATATATATAGAAATGGTGAAATATTGCACAATCCGAATCCACAAGCTAAGATATTACAAGTTCAACATATTATTTGGTAAAAATATCCCATCAGAAAAGAGAAAAATCTAAGAAATAAGACAAATACACAAGACACTTCTTAATTAGCTTTCGTGGAAATTCGTAAGAAAAAAAAAATCTTCAAAACAAATTTGAACAATATTAATCTCCCCAATTTGACTAAACCGGTACGAACCGATTATTCCCATCTGACCATGAATCTGATCAAAACTCTCCCACCGAAATTTACATACTCAAAAGTCGGGTCTCTTCTCGGCGAATCTCCACCGTCGATCAATCAAGTCAAGAGATCATTGACCCATCCTAGATCAGGGTCACCACAAGAACCATCCTCAAAACTTGTCTTGTCCCTAACCGCCGCAACCGTCGAGAAATCGTTCAACTGTCTCCGTCGAGGAGTGAAATCATCGCCGAAGAAGTTTGCACGAGGCGAGTTGGTTAGGTAACTTGGAGTGGAAGGCGAAAGAGCAAATTGCAAAGGACTACTTGGCTGTTGTTGTTGGAGATGAAGACGCTGATTGCTCAAACCGCAGGACGAGGCAAACGCTGCAGCCGCTGCGGAAACAGGTGTTGTAACCGGCGAGGAGGAAGTAACCTGCAACGCTTCCGCTAGGCTCATCGAATCCAACGAGTTCACCAGCTCGCTCAAAACGTCTTTATAGTTAACTGAGCCAGCGGCAGCAGCGGCTGAAACGGCAGAGGCGGCGCGGTTTCTCAGACGTGAAAAGGCAGCGGCTTTGTGAGCCGGAGACATAGGTGGAGACAGAGATGGAGAACGTGAGAGATGAGACAAATTACCTAAAAGAGTGCTCGTTGGAGAGCTGCTACAGAAAAGGCAACACGGATTCTTAGCCGCTGGAGACGGCGAACCTGAGCCGCCGGAAACGTTTTCGGGAGGAAGAACCCTAAGCTGACGTGGCGAATGAGCAAAGAAACAAACTTTTCTTTTGCAGTGTTTACCGTCTTTACAAGCTTCAGTACGGTAACGAATGGGGTGGAGCCAACACTCGAAGACACCATGAGCAAACTCACAGTCATCTCCACGGCTACAGTCACCACCACGGCGAAACTCAGGACACACCTCACCGGAGTATTGAAAACGACGAGGATCACGACGGCGAGCTTTCTCTCCAGGATGAGCAAAGGGACAGTCAGTCCAATCGTGGCTTCGGCTACGAGTGCAACGTCGGATCTTGAATTCGAACATCCGGAAATGATCGCTTGCGTAAGGATCATCAGAGTCGGAGTCATAACAGTACTCTTTAATCTCCTTGTTGTTGTTGTCTTCGTTGTTGAAACTGTCTTCCTCGTGTTCAGATGTGATTTTGTTGCTTTTGTTCCAGTTATGTTTACGCGGCGAACGAGGGGATGAAGAATCCGCTGCCGGAAAACTCTTGGATGATAAAAGAAGCTTCCTCGGAGGTATCTCCACCGTTGGTTTCCTCATTTGATGTTCCGTACAAACGACATCCATGATGAGATCTCTAACTTGTGTGTCTTATGTTTTGTGGTTAATTGTTTTGGTGTTTGAGAGATGGACGGATGAGTGTAAGATGAAAGATGGGATATTGTGGTGTATATATATATATGGGATTGAATATAGATACAGACATGGGAATAAGTTAAAAACGTATATAAAAATATTGGTTTAGTTTTGGATTATTACATTAAATATGTGTTTTGATGAGATGTAAGAAGAAGACAAGAGAAGAAAAGTGGAAGGGAGTCGTGTGAGAGGGTATGGGGGAGAGGGTTCGTGGCGAGATAAGAGAAGAGTGTGATAGAGGTTTCATGCAAAGAAGTAGGAGCTGCCTTGCTCTCCTTGCTTCAGACCTAACACATGTGCCTATGTTTTCATCATCATCATCATCTCTTTCTCTCTCCCTTATCAACTTTTCTTAAATTGTTGTTTTGTTAGATGGAAGTATAAACTATAATTGAAAGTAAGAAGAAAAAAAAACAACTAATTTTATTATAAAATTATTATAAACTATGAATTTGGCTTTTAGTTTGTTACCAAGTACTTTGTGACTTACTGCTTCTCAAAATATATATATATATATATATATATATATCTGAATGAGCAAATTGATGAAAAGTAATTAACTGGTAGAAACAATAAATTTGGTTCATCCCCTCGGAGTATGGGTTCAATCACGTTTCAAGAACATAAAAGCAAAATAATTTAAGAAAACTCATATATAGTTGTAAAGAAAAAAGGAAATCCAAATACTATATTCTTAGCTTATTTTATTTTTAGCAAAATAATTTTACAGTCTTCGAATCTTTTTATGTAGAAATAATGATTTTGTAGAACACTTTTTTAGTATTTTCTTAATTTAAAAGAAAAGTTTCATGTTTTGAAACTTATACAAAACTAAAACTAACTAGTTAGTTTGATTTATAGAAGACCTAGCTAGTTATATGATGCAATAATACAATTGCATAATTATCTGAATAAATGTTATACAAAGCTTTTAAAGTATATCTTCCATACAACGAATCTAAGAAGACTTTACAACACAGAAAGGATATGCACGAGATTAAATACAAAAGAGGTATAAGAAATACGTTTTCTATTTTGTACGCCAATTATCAGGAGATAAACAAATGATTTAATATTAATTCCTTTTATATTTTGTTTTTTCGGTTTGTACGTATCTAAAAAAACTGGTGCATGTGTATGTACAAGTGTCACGTTTTCCATTGGTTGCGTGGCTCTGATGGAAGCAAAGACATTTTTGGTTTCTACCTTCACAAGACTTTTCAACTTATAAAGTAATACTTAAAAATATTATACTCCGTTTGTGTTTATTCTTTAACTTTTATGCCCAAAATTTAAAAACAAATCAAGTCCGTTTGTGTTATTTCATATGGAATTGGATAGCATCACGACAAAAACAAATATAAAATGAAAGCGGTAATTTACATTTAAAGAATAAACGACAAATTAATAACAGTACTTCGATGGCAAAAAGAACATTGTTTTCGTTATTTATAGACATTAATTTTAGGTTTTGAGTAAGTTCAATGTTTTTGGACTGGTATTTCATTCTTGGTATCTAGTTTGGGGGGTATCGTCTATGTCCGTACGTACGTCATTGTTCCACTTCCACATATATCCAAAAGCTTCTCAATATGTGCTTAGTGTTTTACATGGAACGATTCGTATGTTTTGACGGCAAAAGCTTAAACTTGTGCGCCAGAGATTTCAACNTTTTTTTTTTTTTTTTTTTTTTTTTTTTGTTAAAAACGTTATATATATATCTCAATTCGTAATTACTTTGAATAAAAATCTCAAAATAAACGATTTATTAAAAAATGCAAAAAAATGAATCACAAATTTATATTTTAATTATATATTAGATAGTTACCTATAAAATATGTAGATGATATGTATTTTTAATTATTTATTTATTTATTTTTATAACTATGATAAAATTATCTACATACATAAATTATTTGATTGTTTGATATATTGAGTATAGTTTAAATTAAATTCTATATAACTATAAATTGTAGGTGTGATTGTTTTTATATGATAGCAAATTAATCATTTATTGGTTATTTGAAATGTTAAACAAATATTAACAAAAATATAAGCAAAACATATGTAAAATATGAACCAAACATAAGAAATATTTTTACATATGTATTTTTATAACACATAAAATAGATTCTTAAATATTTTAGCTCTATTTTTATTGTTACATTAGCATTTGTTAGTTCATTAAAAATATTTTTTCGTATAATTATAATATAAATTCTCAACTTTCATGTAGTTTTTATTTTATTTTCAAATATCTAATATATTATATAATACTCTATTTATACTAATATAAGATTAAAAAATAATAATAACAAAAAATATATCATAAATTTTTAAAATAAAAATTGTAAACACATTTTCAAACAAAATACATAACCTAACTACAAAAATATATAATCTTACAATTTTTTATTATTTTGTGGTTTTCGGCAAATGACCTTCTCAATATACACGAGGCAGGACAATGGCGCCACTGATAGCCCAGCGGAGAAACTCATGAGCTCGAGTTACGGAGTTCAGAGCCCATGGGTTTGGAAATTTCTTATGACTTGCTTTTTCCCGAACCTTGGAAAAGTGGAGATCGGAAGTGGAAAAGACTCGTTTGCGGTCACTTTCATTATTATTTTTGGTAACGTTTACAGACTGTGTGCAAAGGTAGAATTCTATAGTTGAACGAAATTAATATTAATAATCAAGTTTTAAGGTAGTTTTGTGAGATTTTTTTTTTTTTATTGTTGGGTGAGTTTGTACTTTGTACTCATGACTTACGTAGCTTAGTCGTGAAAGAATTGGAATGACCCATTTCATATAAATTTCTGATTCATCTTTTTCCATTTCCCATTCATGACTTATCATCAGTTATCGATTCCAGAAAGCAGAAACTAATGAGAACAGATAAAAACATAAATACAGTTTTGATGGATAAATCATATCTAATATACTAAAGAATAAAGATGATATATTGTACCAGCTAAGTGGGTTAATGATCTTTTTTGTTCATCGTGATATTTAATTTATTTTCTGAACATTTATTTTGATCAATTTCATTGATCGTAGTCAAGGAAGCGCTAAGCGGTATCTGGGCGGTGATCCAACGCTTAGCGTCTAGAACGCTTAGTCGGAGCCTAGACGGTTTTTAGGCGGTTTAGACGTTTACAATATAAAACATTAAATATATAAAATTATACAAAAATATATGTTATAAAAAAAAGAAAAATTATAAACAAAAGTAAAAAAATACATTTATTTAAGTTATATTAACAACATATAAATATTTATAATTACGTATATAGATATAAAACATAATAATTTAAATATATGTAATTTAAAAATTAAAAATAAAAATTAAAATACAATTTATGTAATTTTAAGCAGTTTAGGCGGCCATCTAGGCGTCTGCTGAGCGTCTAGACGGCGCCTAGATGGCCGCCTAAACTGCTTTCTTGAACACTGATCGTAGTTTACTTGTGATTTTTTATTAATTATTTCATAAGAAGAACAAAAGAGATGATCCACATTCATTTAGTCCATCAAATTTTGTATTGATTTAGCCCATTTAGATCTAATGGATCGAATCACCATTTAAAATGTATGGAACACGTTAATGTTTTTTTGTTTGTTTTTTTTTAAATGTTAATCGTTTGGATAGAGAATTTTTGTTTCTTTTTTTTTTCTAGTGATGAGCGATGACACCCTAGGGCAATCAGATTAGAGAAAGGTGCAAACGGAATATCTGAAATGGATATAATCCATATACCGGACAACTTTGACACAAATTTAAAGATATACCATAGGACAAGTTGACAAACAGAACATCAGCAAACAAAGCTGTTAAAATATTATTATTAACCAATTATGTACAGTATACTGGCTAGCTTGGTATAACAAAACCACTACCAACGTTTTTAAAATTAATTTTGTCTACATTTAATTTAATATTATTTATTTATTTTTAACGACAGTAGTTTGGTCTATGTTACTTTACTAATTTTTTATATTTGCATTATACAACATGCTAAATCGAAAAAGGGTGAAGAAAACGACGTCGTCAGAACAAGGGAGATACGATCAGCATCAAAAACCACGAAAACGACACAGTTTCAAGGATGGGAATAAAAAAAAAAGAGACGCGAGAGCGTGATAGAAATATAGCCGTTAGAGACAACAAGAGACGGATACAGAGAACAAAGAAAACAAAAAAGGAAAAAAATAAGGACGTTAAGAAGAAAGAGAGAGAGAGAAGCCCATTCATTATTCAAAAATTTTATATGACCGTTAGTGGCTTCCTTATTCCTTTTTTAGTTCTGATTACAACATTCCCCTCTCTGTAAAAGAAGGAACCAAGATACCCCCAAAAAAAACAAAACGCTCCTCTCTCTCTCTCTCTCTCTCTCACGCTCTCTACTAGTTCTGTGGTTTTAGTATGGACGCGCCGGCGGAGGAATCAATTGGTAGTGTTGTGACGACGATGATTGATGAGACATATGAGTTCTTAGCGCCGCGGTGGTTTGATTTCATTAATGGAGAGACGGAAGATGAGTCTCGCCGAGCAGAGCTTTGGTTTCAATCCGCGTTAAGCTGCGCTCCTTCTCGTTAGTTTCTTTTCCTTTCTCTTCTCCTCAATTTTAGGGTTTATTGATTCTGAATCTGAGAATTGCGTTAATTAGGGTTAAATTGGATTCGGAATTAATTGGGTGATACTATCGGTTTTCTCAGATCTCTGATTTTAATGATTTAGGGTTAATGATTTGTGTTCTGATAAGCGAAATTAGGATTTCTGTTGACTCTGTGTGTGTGATCGATCTCTCTCAGTTCAAAAGGTTTACTGTCTTTTCTAATTGTGTGCAGCTTCGGTTCCTAAAATCAAAGCAAGGAGATCATTCAAGGTAGAGACTATGTGCAACTTCAATGAAGAAGATGAAGAGATCCCGCTCAAGGTTTTTCTTTTCAATCATCATCACTGATTTATCAATTACAAGCAGGAAAGATTCAACTTTTTTTAATCATTCTGATTGTTTGCAGGAGAAAGAGCCAGTAGCTGCAACTTTCTCCTCACAATCACAGCCCTACGAGTCCAAGAAAGAACAAGTTACTCCTACTACTGAAGCAAACACAATTAAGCCGTCTCATGACAGTTCCAAGGATGAAAAGATCGACAACAAGACGACCACAGATGCCAGGTTCGTTATCGTCCTTCTTTTCGATCACTGTTAAGTGAGCCGAGAGGCAATTCTAATGCTCTTTCTTCTTGTTCATTCAACAGTAAGGCGACGACTGAGCAGACTCAAGACAAGGAGAACATTCCTCCTGCTTCCACACCCAAACCACCAATGCGTTTCTCTCAAGGAGGAAAGTCGATTGACCTTAAGAAGCAGCAAACTGCTAGAAAGATTGCTAGTCTCCTGAAGAATCCATCTGCTCTTAGGCCCAAAAACCAGTCACAGTTGTCTCAAGCCAAAGGAAGTCATCAGAAAAGTGTGAAAAGGTAGCTAACATTCTTAATGACCATTCTCATACCCAATTCTGGTTTCACGTTCCTCTTGTAACAGTTTTTCTTTTGTGTGTGTTTTGATTGCTTCATTGCAGGGAAACGAGTGTTAGAAATACCAATCTGATTCAGGAAAATCAAGCCATCAAAAGGCAAAAGCTTGATGATGGTAAATCAAGACAGGTGAGCCAAATTATTCAATATCAGCAACCTTTCATTCCATATCTTTTACTTGCATGACTGAAACTTTTTCTTCATTGATTTTTTATCTAGATTCTCAATCCAAAGCCAACAACTCTGCTCCACAAGACAAGAGAAGGTCTTGTAAACACCGGTTTCAACGTATGCCCTTCAGTCACTAAGCACACTCCAAAGGAGAATAGAAAGGTACGTTTTGCATCAGGGTTGCTTCAATAAATTTTATTGTCAGACAGACCTCTCAACTCTTGTTTTCATTTCTTTAAGGTTTATGTCCGTGAGCAAATTGCACCTTTTGTTTCAACTGCTGAACTGATGAAGAAGTTCCAAACAAGCACCCGAGGCTTGTCATTGCCTCACGCCAACACTTCTGTTCCACAGGTAATAAACAATCGAAACTCTCTGATTCCTTTTACTTGTCTCGTGTCTTTTTATATCTTTGACTAAATTTCAGGATGGTACTGTTTTCCTTGTCCAGAATCGACCTAAGCTAACACTGACTAGACCGAAGGAACCAGAATTTGTGACATCCCAACGAGCTCGTCCTTTGAGAGTTAAGAGCAGTGCCGAACTTGAGGAAGAGATGTTGGCAAAGATTCCCAAGTTTAAAGCTCGACCTGTGAACAAGAAGGTAATTAGCATCTAGTTCCACCGAGGTATATTTGTATTGCAGAAATAGAAAACTAAACAAAACCAATGCGTTCTGTGATTTGATGCAGATTTTGGCAGCTCCAGCTTTGCCTGCGCCACAAAGAAGTACACCACATCTGCCAGAATTTCAGGTAGAGATACCCCACCCACAAAGAAGTACACCACATCTGCTTAATGAATCTGTTTTATCAATCTACAAACGATCTCATTTTCTTACTGTTGCAGGAATTTCATCTTCAAACAATGGCAAGGGCTAACCATCATGCAGAGTCCTCTTCAGTAGCTTCAACGGAAGTGTCTAAGCAGGTATAGAGTTTCTTTTCACCCCCCAGAAAAGTTGTATGTATGCATAAAACACACTTGATTAGTTGTTTCCATGCCATCTGATATGCCTCTGTTTTCCTCAGACGCAGCATAATGATTGGAGGCCTCACCTTACTGAACCAAAGTGCCCTGTGCTCCAAACAATGTTAAGAGCTCGTCCTACTAAAGCAAAAACTACTGCGGAACTTGAGCAAGAGGAACTAGAGAAGGCACCAAAATTTAAAGCAAAACCTTTGAACAAAAAGGTACTACTGAAGAGGTGTAGTTTAATACTGTTTATTTCAAATTCTCTAACTTAATCTAACTTGGAATTACATCAAATCACCCAGATATTTGAAAGTAAAGGAGAGATGGGCATCTTCTGTAACACCAAGAAGCACATAACAATACCTCAAGAGTTTCACTTTGCGACAGATGAGAGGATATCACGACCAGATTCTGTCTTGGATATATTCGACAAGGTATATTTCAACTAACGTACAGAACCTGCTTTATGCAAGTCTTCTTTAGTTATTTAGGTGTTTGACACAACTCTTTTCTTGTCAGCTCTCATTGAACTCCGAATCTTTCCATGAAAAGCCTCTACCAAGGAAAACTGCTCCAAACCCCTTCAATCTTAGGACAGAGGTATGTGAACAATGAACAACCTCTTCTTTTAAGGTCAATGTGACTTGCTAACAATCTTTACTAACCGTTCTTTTAAAACTACTTTTGTGGAATCCAGGAACGAGGCGCTGAGAAAGAGAAGAATTTTTTTATGGAGCTCGTACATAAAAAAATAGGAGATGAAAAGGCAAGGGTTCCAAAGGCAAACCCATATCCTTACACGACGGATTATCCAGTGGTATGCATCCTTAACTTCTTATTTTCCTTCCTTACTTTTATGTTTTGAATTGCGAAAGAGATGGATGGTGTTGACATTATCATTACGTTTCCCAGGTACCACCAAAACCAGAACCTAAGCAATGCACACAACCAGAACCGTTCCAGTTAGAGAGTTTAGTAAGGCACGAAGAGGAACTACGAAGGGAAATGGAAGAGAGGAAGAGAATGGAGAGAGAAGAGGCCCAGAAGAGGCTCTTCAAAGCACAACCAGTTATAAAAGAGTAAGCGACCAGCCCCTTTTTACTATTTGTTTATCTCCCAGAAACTTACTTTATCAACGTTTTCAAAGTGCTCACAATTTGCTTTGATCATTCAGGGACCCAATCCCTGTTCCAGAGAAAGTACGAATGCCCCTCACAGAAATTCAGGAGTTCAATCTTCATGTCGAGCATCGAGCTGTTGAGCGAGCAGACTTTGATCATAAAGTAAGATTTTGCAGTCATTTTAGCAGACAAAAGAATGCTTTTCAATAACCTCTGAAATTGATGAATATGTCCATTCTATTTGGAACCAGATCAAAGAGAAGGAGAATCAGTACAAGAGATACCGTGAAGAGAGTGAAACTGCAAAAATGGTATGCATTATTTATACACCCGCTTAACTTGCATAGATACCATAAACCTTGGTCAAAGTTAGATAATAATACCTGCCAATTTTGTGTCAGGTGGAAGAAGAGAGGGCTCTGAAGCAAATGAGAAAGACAATGGTTCCTCACGCTAGACCTGTGCCTAACTTCAACAAACCCTTCTTACCTCAGAAGTAAGTTCCAACTCAAAAACAGATTTCATAGAACCAATCTTCTCTTTGCTTTTTAGTAATCCTCCTACTGATGAAAAAAAAACTTCATTTAACAGGTCCAACAAGGAGACCACAAAACCAAAATCACCCAATCTTAGGGTGATTAAGAGGACCGAGAGAAGAACCATGATGGCTCGACCAACTGTGTCTGCAGCTACCAGCGCCTCTGTTGGACAGATGAGGTAGTTGTTTGCAGTAAAAAATTCGGAAGCAGCAGAAGCAGCCTGAAATGTTCATGAATGCTTGAACCTACTACATTCCCTTTGTAAATTGATTCGGTCCTAATTTTTCCTGTGTGTCCTTAGTACTTACTGATATAGTACATTGTCTTATGTATCATCCTCTTGATTCTCAAGTTTATTAAAATGGAAAAAAAGATTAATTCTTATATAAAAAATTGGTCAATGACTAAAAATGACGACTGAGCTAGAGCATAAAACAGCCAATATATATTATGTACTATACTAGTATAGAATAGTAGCAGACTAGCAGTACATATCATTGTCTTATGTATCCTCCTGATTCTCAAGATTATTTAAACTGGGGGAAAAATATATGAAACAATGGCTAAAAAGGAAACTGAGAAACCAAGCAAGAGCATAACAGTCTAATTCCTTCATCATATACACTTGCTCCATCCAACCTCTTCTATCCGATTTTCTTTTGGCGGTACACTACAATCTGAAGAAGAAAAAACAAACAAACAAAGAAAAGTTTCAGAAGGCATCACAGCGAGATACAGATTTCTAGATTTGGGTAGATGACAGTACCGTATCTCCAAGGTTCGATATGCAATCAACTTTTAGCATTGCCAGGGTTTCATCATCTTTAAGACTTTGCATCTTCTCAGTTGAGGTCTGATTCCCATTTGCCTTATCCCCTTCCTTAGACACCAACAATTCAACCTCTTCAGCCTTCAATTGCATCTGGCGAGCCACGTACTGTTCAACATTCAGATAATACAAGTATCAAGATCCGTGTCATTGTAACAGATTTGGTTAATTTCTGGAGACTCCAAGATTAGAATAGCAGAGGGAGAGAACTCACTTCGCAGAGTTGTTTTACTAGCAAAGTAGGTCGGCAACGAAGATATGGCTGAACTAAGTCTGGTAAACATTGTGCATCCAGCGAGATAAGCTTAAGAGGTATATCCAACTGCAGAACAATTTTATGTTTTTCAAAAACCAAAATTTGTCGTTAGTTATTAAATGTAGAATCATAACACTAGTCAACAATGAGCATAATCTTTTGTTACCTCGACATTGTTACCCTCTAAGCTCCCGAGATATTCCACAAGTCTATTCAAGCGAGCATTCCTCTTACTACTAGCTCCCTGGTGGTTATTATGTCCTTGCCTCGTGTTACTCCGTGTACCGCCTCTTCCCCATGCAAGCATTTCCGCATTCCACACAAGCCCAGGGGATATTCCTCTGCTGTCCCTACGATGCGCCTGCTCTGTGCCATTACCTGCGCAGTTATCGTTGTTGTTTGCAGCTGAAGAAGAAGGCTGAGTTTTTGAGCGCTTTTTCCGTTTTCTCTGCGGGGCACAAGGCTCATCTGAAGAAGAATCTTTGCCTCCGTTGTTTTGATCATCATCATCATCATGGGCTTCTGATGTATCCTGTTCCATGCTTCTGCAGTTCCTTCTTCTTCTGGAGCCACTAGCACTACGTCGGGATCTCGAAAAGACTGCTACGTCTTTACCAAAAGACTTTTTTTTTGCAAGGGCTGAAGACTGTCGTTGTGATACTCGAGCTATAGATGCTTGAATCTAGAAAAGAAGAACAATGATGCACCGATCACTTAGTCACCATAGAATCATTTGATATACTTAAGTGAGTTAGTCTTATCGGGTTTCTGACCTGTTTATTACGAGTCTCGTCATCTTGACTAAAAGCCAATTCCTGAACAAAAATGAAAGGCATAGCACATCAGTAATCTCTCATAAGTAACCTTGTCTAAAACTGTTGAAGAGGAAACAATGTTAATGCTTCACCTCCTCCTCATATTTATCAATATCTTTGAACAAAGTTGCTATAAAAGCATCAAAGTTTGGGTCGTCTCTTAAAGAACGTCGGCTTGCACAATGTTTCCTGCAAGTAGGACACTCATTGTTCCTGAAAATGTATAAGCCAGTTAGTATAACCGAGAATAGGCTCCCTAAAATAATGCTGAACATGCAAATGGAAAGCATACCCCAATCTCATTGACTTATCAATGCACTCTTGGCAAAACCGGTGGAGACATTCCATCACAGTCCTTGTTTTCCTTATAATTCCTAGAAAATGAAAGCCAGTACTCGCATTAGTCAAATTTAGTAAACTGCAGTAACAGAGTTGATCCAATATAAAATGAATGATTATGTAAAAAACACGACTCTGCATGAGAAAACTTGACAATCCAAGAACAATCTAAACAACAAACTTGTGCAACACTAGATTCTTTTATAATGACTGTATTTATGTATGTCAGTTGATGAAAGTAGCTGAAGCCTTATTTTCCTAGTTGGTAGTCAACATTCACAATAATGGTCCCGGAAGAAGAAGAGCAGGCACCTAAACATATGGAGCATTGCACGTCCCTACGGATATCCGCTAGATCAATATCTACATATCTGCAAGAGAAAAGAGTTGATCAACACATAAAGCTTAAGTCAATTGGACGATAAATCGTCTCAAGATCAACCTTGTACAAATGTCATATTCACCGTTACTAAATAATTTGTGATTTCGGGAAGAAACACAACAGTGACTATAACATGCAAGCAAGAACCAAACAAACAATGCATAATCGGATCAAAGAAACAAAACACAAACTTTTAAAGAATATAAACAAAAGAGAGCCACTAGTTCCGCTTAAAAACCCATCAGATACAATACAACAGTCAAACCAATCATCAAAAAATCACAAAAGGGAAAAGAATTGTTACTCTGAATCTGATTCTGATTGCTCTCCTCCTGAAGAAGACTTACTTCTTTCCTTAGAATCTGAAAAAATTACAAAGAAGTACCAATTAAAGAAATCGATCACTTCCATGTTACATACACCACACACACACATATACTCACATACGCATCGATTTGATTCATATACCTCATATACGTATCCTTCCACGACAAACAAAACAACAGCAAAAAACAAAAAAAACGAAACTTTCACCTTCTTCTAACGCTTCTTCATCCTCTGCTTCAACTTGGTCACGTTTCACGTCGTCTTCCTCATCTCCACTTCCGTCCTTGTCATCCATTTTCTCCGGATCTCCTCCTGTCTCGTTAGCTTCGGGATTGAATCTGTCAGCTTCTGAGTTCCGACCCAGTTGGTCGTACTCTTCATCGGCGGCGGACAAGTTCTTCAAAGCAGGCATTGTTGTTGGTTGTTGATACAGTGATCTTGAAAAATAATAAATAAAGCTTTCGCCTTTCTCTCTCTCCCTCTACGTCTCTCTCTCTTGAGGGGTTCCTTATATAGTTTTTCTTCGTCCTTGGTTGCTTTGGCTCGGTGCCTATCGGTGGGAAGAGAGAAGGAGAAGAAAGGGAGGACGAAGAAGAAATAGAGAAACTTCTTTACCTTTTGTATTATTTTTATAATAATCTTTTTATTTTCTTAACTAATTTATATTTAGATCCTTTGGCAATAAAAAAGGAAAAATTACAGTTAGATCCCTTCTATTAAATTCTTCACTCAAACCTCTTTTTTTTCTTCTTAAATCTTCCTAATTACATATCTGTTTCTGGATCGGACAAACACATCTAAAAAATACGGTTATTTACCTTAATTACTTCAAATTTTTGGATTGAAAAGTAAAATATGTATTTATGAAACGCACATATCATCTAATTATCAAATGTAATCAGAATCAAAGGACGTGATTCGCTTACGAAAATGGATCACGTTTACTATTGGTCAATCCTGAATTAGATATCACATACTTATTTTAGATTTTTTTGTAAAAGATAAAATATAAAAAAATTATTTAAAAGAATTTGATCTTAAAAAATTTCATAAGTATTTTAAGCTAATATATATTGTTTTCTATTGTTACTTATTTTTTTTTCTTTTTTGTAAGTTACTTGTTCAAAACATTATTTTGGTATTAAGTTATTGAAACTTAGTGCTTGGTTTCTTGTTTTCTTTTTAAAATTCAAAGAAAAACTTACTGCTACTTGCGGTAACTTTATGATAGATCTTAGTTCAATAGATTTTTTTTTGTTTTTTCTCAAATTAGTTAGTAGTAAATGATGCGTTATCGCTAAATATACCTTGGCTCATAGACATAATGTATCATTTAATTTTATATTGTCAGTAGCTAGCTAGTTCAAAACTACGAAACATCGGAATTGAATTCATCAAATTACAATATAATAGATTGAAGTAGCATAACCATGTCGGCCTTCTTCTCGTGTGTAAGCCTACTTGCCAACCCATTTGCATTATCTCCACACTTGCATTACATGTGAGACTCATGTGTGGGTAGTAATAATATATCACGCACATCATAATTCTCTAAAATAATCAATGATTAGTATAAATGGAATTTTACTAATCCTGATTAGTATAATTCGTTTAGCTTGGGTACCCTATTCTTTGTTTACGAAAATATCATATAAAATAGTTTGGGCCATAAATAATCGGCCCATTAAGTTCATTATAACACTTAGAAGCCTTTGACTTGCTTCCCTCTCAATTTCCTTATTTTATTTTCTTTCTGCTTCTTTTTTTTTTTTTCCTGGAATCGTCGCTGTACTTAAAACCCTTACCGGAATGGAGCCGCCGGCGAAAGGAACTGTGACGCCGTTAGCGTCGTTGTTCTCAGAGGAGGAAGCACGGAAAGCAGCAAGTTACGTGGAGGAGAAAATCGGAGAGAAGCGAGTAGAGATGAATCGTCTCCAACAGTTCGTAGATGAAAACGACAATCTCATCAATCTCGTCAAGAAGCTTCCCGATCAGCTCCATCACAACGTTATGGTGAGGTTTTACATCCTTTCCTTCTTTATTCTCTCCCTTTGTAATCTAATTTTTGTTTCCCGTCTGATGCTTTTTGTGTACACAGGTTCCATTCGGCAAAATCGCCTTTTTCCCAGGTCGATTGATTCACACCAACGAGTGTTTGGTATGTTTCATATTCTCTCGTTTCGATTCCAGGTTTAGGAGTTTCTCAGTAAGATAGTAAGGCTAGTGTGAAAGTTCAAAATTAGTTTAAGCTGAAGCAAAGGATTGTTTTTGGTGATTCATATTAGGTGTTGTTGGGAGAGAATTACTATACTGATAGATCATCGAAACAAACTGTTGACTTCTTGAAGAGAAGAGACAAGACTTTACAGTCTCAAATTCATTCTCTTAAAGCTGAGATTGAAGATTTTCAAACGGAGGCTTCATTCTTCACTACAACTGCTTCTGAAGCAGCGGTAGGTTTTTTGGTGGAAGAGTCGATCATGTGTTAATTCCTTTGTCCTTATTGAGTTCTGCATATGCGTTCTGAAGTGGTGTTTTGTTGATTGTTTTTTATAGGAAGGACTTGTTGAGATAAGAGAAGAGTATGTAGAAGAAGATGACTCTGCAGCTGTGATTCAGTCAAGTGGAAAAGAGTCTTCTGCTCTTCCTGGAGGAGAGACTGAAGAAGTTGAACCTGAAGACGAGGATTTTGCACGAATCATGTCCAGGTTGAATGAACTTGAAATGGAAGAAGAACTGGAGGGTGAGGATGTGGACGATAGAGGTGAAGAACATGATTCTGCTGTAGAAAGTGCGGAGGAGAGCGAGCACTATTTGGTGAAAGGAATTAGAGGTGAGACAGACCGCAATAGTATTGAATACGGGAGACAGGAAACCACCGTATCTTTTCCTAAGAAAGCTTCCAGCCATAGCTCTTCCACTAGCGCACCCATGGTTTCAGAGGTATTTTTCAAAGGAAATTTCACATCTGGGTTGATGTTTATGGTTAGTGGTTTGTCCTAATGTTTAATTACTTTTAATCCAGCCAAGAGTTAAAGCCAAAGTTATTGAAGTGATACCGGAGAAAAATCCACAAAAAGACCTAGACGATCCGCTCAATGTAAGAAAAACCTTTCATTGTGATCTTCCCTTCTTTCATTAGTGTTTTACACCTCCTTCTCTGATCATATTACTTGTTATTGCATTATGGCAGTGTATCGGACCAACGCCACAATATCTTTCCAAAGGTTAGCTTTGTGATCTAAGCATTTCAGACATCAGAAAAGTAGACTTCATTGTCAAATTAATATATGTAAAACCGAATCGTCTTCAACCATTCTCCAACCAACATGTATGTATGTTCTTATCTTATCAATAGATCAATCACGTGGCGGAACCCCTCAGCAAAACGCTGGAACATGGAGAGACTTTCAAGCGACCTCTTCTGTTTCCAGAGCAAAGGCAAAAACCAATGTTGCAGGACCACAAAAGATTGAGGTATTTGGATCTTATACTTTAAGCTACACTTGGAACCCATAGATCAGTCTGCATTCGATATCAAGCTAATACCTTACTTTTTTTGGGTGCAGTCACCTATGCAGAAAGCAGAGCCCGAGTTTGATTCTACCAAGGTTATATCTCTTTCGCCCAAGCTTTTGTTAGTTGTATAGTTGTTCAGGTAGATCTGATTTTCCTTTTAAGGTTGCTAAATATCTGATCCAACTTGTGCAGGCTTTTACGGGATCGATCGTAGAGCATGCCCATAATCTAGAGGCCAGCACACACAGCCAAACGCAGGTACGTTTTAACCACGCGAACTTCATAACAATCATAATGCAGGGAACATGATTCTGACTGCATTTTGTTTGTTTGTTATTTGTAGTCTTCACCGTCTCAACCATCAAAACCAGTTTCAAGATTTAAGGCCCAGAGAAGGTAGCTTGTCAGATATGTGTACAACTTTTTGTTGGGTGGCCTTATGATATGTAAGAACTAAGAACACAAGCAACTGTGTGCATCTTGTATACAATTAGTTAACCAATTTTACATCAAGAAATCTGAAATTGTTACTCGACTCTTTCTAAAAAGTCTTCAAGTAGCTTCTCTCTATCAAATGGAGAAGCTGACAGTACCCATCTACTAAAATCCAGTATCTCCATGCCTTTAAACTCGGCTAACATCTTGTACTTCTCTCTTTTTTGTTCCCTGTTTGAAGACATATCCACCTCTTCACTACAACCTTTTCTCTTCTTCTTCTTTTGATCCGCACACTCATCACCATTACTATCTCCATTGAACCTCTGAGATGTTGATATTGATGTTGTTGTCTCTCCACCGTTGATGATATCTTCATTTCGATGTGCATACACAATGCCTATAAATAGTCACACAAGCCAGGGTAAACGTTTAAAAGATTTATCACAAAATGTAGTCAAGGAGAGAGATGAGCACAGTTCAGTCTTATTCTTACCCAAGTCTTTAAGGATAGGTTTCTCTGTTTCGGGTTTATAAGAGCACAAGACCTCTTCTTCTCTTTCATCTTCTGAAACACCTGCCTCAAGCAATGATCTCTTATTCTCATGGATGTTACTATCCCTATGCAACTCAACAATATCGCTAGTGAAGAGCTTATCAGAGAGATCACGGAACAGATTTGAAATCCCAAATAGCTCGCCTTGAAACTCTTTACAGTCCTGATCACAAGACGCACCAAAACATTAGAAGAGAGAACAATCTCTTTAATGAGACTACTGAATTAAAGACTCTGTATTCTTTTACATACCTGGACGCCTTCAAAGTACCTTGTCTCCATTTTCCCTGAAACCGCAATGTTTGAAAGCTGTTGTTTGTATACTTGCCTTGTATAAACTAGTTCCTCAAGGGAACCAGCACTCAACAAACGAAAAACAACCACATGACGTTTCTGTCCATATCGAAATGATCTATCTTGCGCTTGCAAGTCATGAGATGGGTTCCAATTTGGGTCAAATATAACCACACGGTTCGCACTCACAAGGTTTAGTCCCAACCCACCAGCTTTAGTTGATATAAGAAACACCTGACACAATAAAAGCTCCTTTAATTTTCAGATCAGAAGTAGGTAAGAAGAAAGAGGATCTCTTTTGAATAGGGTTCCATTAATAAAAACCTGTTTGCTGGGACTCGCATTGAAATCATCTACAAGAGACTGTCGTAGATTAGTCGGAGTAGAACCATCAAGTCTTGCAAAGCTATAACCTTTTCTAATTAGAAAATTCTCCAGTATGTCCAGCATCCTGCAACGTAGTGAATCAAAAGCTTATAACAACAAATATTATCCTACATTCATAAAAACCTGGAAGTAATTCCAAAAACTAACCTGACAGAGTAACTGAATAAAAGTATCTTATCACCCTTTGAAATCCAAGAAGCCATCAACTTCTCCAAAGCTCTCATTTTCCCACAATGTTTAACATCACTAAGGTCCATGAAGCTCTTGCTTGCGGAAACTCCTCCTACTAGATCAATATCTGACCCAAACACTGCAGATACAAACTCTGCGTCCTTCTTCTGTTTTTCTGGCTCATCTTTTGGGTTTGGTTTAATAAGCTCCAGATGATTGCTTATCTGCTGAAGTTTCAAAAGGCATGTAAGCACCAAGCAGAAAGGACAAGAATCACAGCCGTCAGGATTGTCTCTATGAAGGTAACTCCACATAGTTCCATCAGGAATAATCCTTCTGCAGCACTCAGATTGCTTAAGCGGGCTTCCACAAGCGCATGGAGTGTCCTTATTTACAAGGCACTGAATTTCAGGGAGCTGCAGCATTCTTTGATACACCCGTTTCTGCAATTGACTCATTTGACAGAAGACTACATTATCCTCTTTCCCCATCATCAGATGCCCAATTGTCTCGTCCTTAGTCCTCCTCAACAGATACTTACGTAGAAGACTGACTAAATGCTGTTTCCTCTTATCTGCAATCTGGACAAATCTTTCCGGAGCAGTAGCTCTCTGCCCTAGCTTAAGCGGTTCGTCATAGAATTCTCGGAAATGTTCACGAGTGCCTAGTGACCCTGGCGCTACCCAGTCAAAAAGGTTGAATAGCTCACCAATCTTGTTCTGCATCACTGTACCTGTAAGACCAATCCTTTTCTTCGTCTTGATCTCAAGACACGCCTCATAAAGTTTAGATTTTTCATTCTTTAGCCGATGTGCCTCATCAGCAATCACTATCTCCCAATTAATCCCGGACAAAACAGGGCCTTGGATTCGAAAAGTATCAAAGCTGGTTACAAGTACCTCAACACCCCGTGCCTTGAGTTTATCAAGAATCATATCTCGGTTTGATCCGTGGTACACCGAAACCTTGAAGAAGCTCGCCCATCGAGAAAACTCACTCTCCCAATTATGGATAATCGAAGAAGGACAGATTATTAGTACAGGACCCTTTTCAGACTCCGAAACAGAAGTATCACTACCGTCACCATCTTTTCCATACACTCCAGCAAGAAACGCAATTGTCTGAATGGTCTTGCCTAATCCCCTGAGTCACTACTTATGATCAGAGTTCCATTATCACCAAACATAAAGCTATTACAGAACATTCTCATAAACAATCAAACCAAATCCATTTGTATTGGAGAAGTAGTCTCCCTGAATGTAACAACAGATGGATAAAAATAGAACATTATTGTAACAAAACAAAGAAGAACTCACATGTCATCGCCAAGAATGCCACCATGGTTGTTTTTATAAAGATTATACAGAAACGTGACTCCCTCTCGCTGATGTTCAAGCAATCTACAGTTGATAGAAGCAGGTACCTACAGCAGCAAATCATATAACTCAAAATCAGATTTCGTGAAGAATCATAAACACTTAAAGAGTTCCATCAAACATGAGTAAAAATTGAGACTTTCGTAAGAAAACAACCTTTATGATCGGAATCTCTCCGATTGATGACAGCACAAGTGGTTCATAAGGCCCGGTATAGTCAAATTCAGCCCGGTTTAATCCCGGTCTGCCGAATTCAATCGACGTCTCATCGTCTTCATCTTCTTCTTCTTCTTCTTCAAATTTGATATTTCTTTTGGGATCATCTTCGCTATGATCAAAACCTTCGACCTCGGGTTTGGAGATTTTAGATTCGTGCTTCGAGGGTAAGAAGTAGGAATCATCGAGACGCAGAAGCTGCTGTGAGAGAGACGATTTGGGAGGCTTTCTCGGCGGTTCTAATTCTTGGGTTGATGAGATTCGCAACGATGAAGATGATGGAAAAGTACCACAGGGCTTCAAGGTCTCTTTGAAAGTGTGTAACAACGACATCGCTAAATCGATCGCGCTGCGAGAGAGCAACGAACGAAACAAAATTAAAGAAGTGCTTTTTGAGAAACTGAAATAAAGTTGTAATTTTTAGAAACATTTAAAACTAACTCGCTGTTATTATGATAAAGAAGCAAAATAAAGGGGCCAAAAAGGGAAATATTTTGTACTTGTATTAGAAGTAATGGGCCGAATTTAAATAAACGAAGCCCAAAGTTTTGCTTTGTATCCAAACATGCTTCTAGGTTTAGGGTTTCTTGTTTCATCTCTTATATATAGCAAACTCATTGTAATCGCCGATAAGAGTCTCTCAATTGTCAATTCAATCCCATCTTCTGCTTCTTTTTTTGATAGGATAGGATTCTTTGGTTATTTGATTTTCAAAATGTTTTTGTGAAGAAAGTGATGAAAGTTGTAGATCGGTGATGATTTCATATGATCGATAAAAATTTCAACTCGCTACGTTCTTTCTGATTCATCCCAGTTATTCTTTTCCTAGAAAGTTACGTTTTTTTTTTATTTTCTTGTTCACGGTTTTAGAGAATTTTTTGTTCCTAATGAAAAAATCTCAGCTTTTGTTTTTTGTTGAATTCATATTTGTTTTGGCTTTGAACTAAGTGGTATACTGAAGAAGTGATGAGAAATCAGATAAATCTTAGGACACCTTCTGACACAGAACTCTCTGTGTATGAGAATGACATCATACTCTGATCTTCAGTTAAATGTTTTTACCTTTTTTTAAAAGAATTGATTTTATCTTACATCTGTACTTAAGATTGGTTGACCTGCTTTTGTTGCTTGTTAAGAATTGGACAATTCAATCTCGGTATCAAGCTCTTTTGAGAAGATGATGATGATTCTCAGGCAATACTCTACTATATATATCAAACGTCTCACCATTTAACATCAAAAGAACAAACTAATACACTATAACAAATGTAAAGGAGAGATTACGTATAATATGTACACAGATAACATCAAAAGAACAAATTAATACAGTATAACAAAAGTAAAGGAGAGATTACGTATATGTACACAAACCTCTATGATGACTCTTTAATAAATACAGCACTCTATAATCAACAAATCGCGGCTTAAGCCGTAAGTAGAACTAGAACCTATCATCCCAATCTATGAAACCAACACCATGTTTTTTGACGAGTCTGTCCTGAATAGTTATTTGGTGTGGTACAAGTTACAGACAACTCAGTTCTTTGATACATAATTTTGCTCTACCAATTGCGAGTTCGGCCTTGGCGTGTCGTTTGTGTTTGTCTGTTGACTTGCTGAAGTTGCCGATCATGTTCTTCAAGCCTCTGGTCCACTCTTCTTGGCTGAGCCAACAATGGTCCTGACATGTAAATCTTGCTGTCACTTGGAGTATACTGGTACACACAGAAACAGAGTTATGTTAGTAAAACAACCAACCGCTGCAAAAAAAGAAGAACAATAAAAACAGTTATCATTATTAACTAACCCGAGAAGGGTCTTCAACTGGTGCTCGATCCCTTCTTCTTTGATTCATGACTGGTTGATCTTGCCGACCTAATAATGCTTTGGAGGAGACTGATCCCGATAACATCTTCTGGTTTACTCTAGCTTGATGGTATCTAGGGACTGCATTCTCCTTCACATGCATCGTTAACTTAGCCATATTCCTGTTGCTCATCAATGGACCTGAGTATGAAATTCTCCCACCAGTTTGATTGTTTCTAGTTTGCATATTTAGATAATCAGCAACTGGGCCATGAGGAGTCCTCTCCTCTTTAAACGACTTGAAACTATCGTTTCTTCTTCTCAAATCTTGATATTGTTTCTGCATTTGCCACAAGAGTGATTTGCTTAACAGTTACCTCCATGGTCATTGTGACCTTAAAAGTTAAGACCTTCTACAGAGTTACTTACCTCCATTGTCATTGATAGAGAGTGATTTGCTTTGATCGGTGGGACAAGTTTTCTTTCGTGTGATCTTCTCGTCATAGAGTCTTGCCGTTCTTGTTTATCCGCCCTCATTGGTTGTCGCCTTTTCGCTTCATCCCGCATTTTAGCATCAATCTCTTTACTAGGAGGATACTTTGGTAAGTGCGATGGATCGCAAGCAAATGGCTTGGTTTTGAAGTACTGACCAAAAAAAAACAGAGTTTTGTGACTAATACTGCTTTGATGACCTCAGGAAAATAAATAGTAAAACATCAAGAACCATTTACCTCACTCTCAAGGGCACAATCTGCAGAGCTCCGGTGATCAGGATCTATGGAGAGTAAAGTCTCTAAAAGCGAAAGAACACTTGCAGGAAAGTCCTTAAACATCTCTGATACTTTACGTCTATAAGGAACTGTGGTTATGAATCCAGCTGAGGACGATAACTTCTGTTTTCTCCAGTAATTTTCTGGTGGTGAACCACAAAGCTTGAAGATTTTATGCAATTGTTCTACCTGGAAAGAGTAAGTACTTCATTTGAGTAGAAGCAAACTCAAATTTGGAGGAAATGAAATCTACGAGAATTTGCATACCTCGGTTTTTCCAGGGAGGATCGGTCTACCAGCATATAGTTCACCTAAGATGCAACCTGTGCTCCATAGATCAACGCCAACACCATAACGAGTGGCTCCAAGCAAAAGTTCTGGTGGCCGGTACCAAAGAGTGACAACATGGCTAGTCAATGGAACACTTGTTGCAGGGTCGAAAAATGTGGCTAACCCAAAATCTGCTATCTTCAAGACTCCCTTACTGTCAATCAGTAGATTTGAGCCCTTTATATCGCGATGAAGAACGCCGCGGCTGTGACAATGTTCAAGCCCACTTAGAAGTTGTCGCATGTAACACTTAACCTAAAGAACAGAAACATAGAAAAAGACACGGATTTTGAAGCGACACAAACTCTACACTTTCTCATTGTGGTAGCTAGCAAAGCAAATTATATGCAATACCTGAGGCTCTGAAAACTTGACACCGGGTAGCGAAGAAAGGCCTAAGAGATCATGATCCATATACTCGAAAACTAAGTAGAGAGACGAAGAAACAGGGGCAGTGATCAACCCTTCCAGTTTCAATACATTAGGATGATCAAGCCGTCTCATTACTATGATCTCTCTTGCCATAAACTTAACACTTTCCATATCGTTAAGATCAAATCGGACCTTTTTTAACGCAACGATCTTGTTATGAAGAAGATCACGAGCTCTATACACATTGCTATATGTTCCTTGACCAATCTGCACCCATAAATTACAGTTTCACTCTGAATCTACATATTAAACAAAAACAGGATTTGCAACAAAGAAGAGAGTTAACAAAAAGAAGCTTACTTTCTCCAGCTTCTCAAAAGTATTTGCTCGGCGTGGAGTCCAACCCACTAGTGCCTCACCTGCAACGGTGACCAGCCAAGTCGGCCATCCTGCAGCCACTTGCTTCCTCTCTACATCATTTGGAGCAACAAAGTTCGGGTCCCTCTTCAGTTCCCGAGGAACCGGTAGAACCGAAGGTTCAGTCCGAGGTTTCTCTGGTTCCCTCTCAGTCAGAAGATAATCAGAAAACTGACTAGAAACTTTAGAATCCCTGCTATTCCATCTATCTACCTTCTGTTTCATAACCTTTGGATCAATCTCCAAATCCGGGTCTGCAACAGCACTAGAGACCCTTCTCAAATCCTGATCATGAACAACTCGATCCATATGACCAACCGTTTCAGGATACTCCAATATCTTCCCAATCTGATGATCATCATGAAACCTACCTGAACTAAATAACCTAACATTGGCATCTTTCTTGCTACTGGATCTATCAAACCCATCTGCCGGTTGGATCCACTCCTCTATCCTCGACGAATCAATCCGCGAGGAAGGAGGTCTCTCCACAGGTAACTCATTGAGTGTTGATGACTTTCTCCTAAAAGGCCTATGCCTAGAACTTACACAACCCATCTAAGCACTAAAAGATGAATCTTTACACATAAACATAAGCAAAAACGTAACCTTTATTCACAATCCAACTCCCCCTGAAATCTAAAACCCTAATTTCAATCTACTCAGAACCAATCAACACTCCAACGGCAAACCCCAGTTCACGAAAAAACAAAGATCGTGTTTTTTTTTGTTTTCTCCAGAAGAAGAAGACCAGAGACTGAAATCCTCAGAACAAGTAAACAGAGTGATTCTCACCGGAAAACAAAAAAATCAAAACTTTCGCCGCAAATCAGTGAAAATTTAATGGAAATTGATGATGATTGACTTTAGCCTAAAGCGTTGAATGGAAGAATCAAAGGAATGTAAAAAAGCAAAGTTGAGAGATTTTTGGATTTTGACTGATTAAACGCTTACGTACAGTGAGTCACAATCATCATCGATCGATTATAAGAAATTGTATTAAAAGGTGAAATGTCATCAAAATAACTAACTTAGCCGCCCTTGTTGTTCCATGGCATTCTCTTTTAATTTTCTTTAATAAAAAATGTCAGATTTAAAATTAAATGTGAGTTTAATTGTTACTATATGCCATTGTTGTTGTCCATTACAACAATATTCAATTACCAAAAAAATAGTAGCCAATTCAAAAATTTGTTTGAAGATTTGTTTTAGTCAACTTAAATGTTTGATTAAATATTAGTTGGATTTTAAAAAGATTTTGATACCAATTTTGGTCATTCAAATATTTGATTGTATTTGACTGCTTACTTTGTGTTTGTTTGTATTTATTCAAAATGATCCTACTATATTAATTGAGAAGTACAAATATGAAACTAACCTTAAAAAAATGTAAAAAATCACATTTAAATGCTATTAAAAATATTTAATAAAAATTAATTACTTAATTTAATAAAGATGATAAATACTTTGACTAGATATAAACAATATATCCTTTTTAAATAATTATTAATTTTCAAAAAAAAAATATTTTCTAATTAATTATGGAAGAAAATTATTATTTATTTTTAAAAATATATAACCAATCAGAATTTTTGAAACTATGATTTTATATCCAAGTAGAGAATATGATTATTTTTAATAACTAGATTTGGAAGATTTTGTTAAGATTTTAAATTATAGTTTTCCTATCATCTTTTTTTAATTTTATTTACAAATTGTTTTGAATTATCATACAATACTTATGATTAATAAATATATTAAAAAATTTAGCATATGTTGTGATTTGAATTTTTAAAATCAAAGATATATTACTCAATCTATGAAGAAAAAATATGAATTTTAATTTTTCACAATGGCAGATTGGTAAAACTTAAATTTATGTGGCTGATAAATTTATTAATTTTATTTACTCACAATTACAATATTATAATTACTACTTCGAAATATTTTATAAAATAATGATGCATATAATACAAACAAGCAATAGAAAACTGAATTATACATCAAACAAATAACTATAATATTCTAAAATAATTAGTATTCAAAAAGATATATATATATATATAGATTTACCGAACAATTATAGCACGGGATATCTCCTAGTTTGATTGTAATCGTGGTTAAAAAAAAGGTCGTCTGTTAAGCCTAAAAATATCATATATGGATATGAATTCAAAAACTTTTCAGAATAATGAATAATCCATGATTGTGTCATTGTGTGTTTAGACAGAATATTTTTTTAAAATAATAATTAATGAAAGATATTTTATGAAGATCCTACTATTGGAAATGAATTATGAAACATGAGAATTCTGAAACAGTAAAGGAAAGAGTAATCACGAATACAAATAACCGAATAAAGTTCAGAGTTGTGATCGTTTGACTGACATTAGCAGATAATAAGTTGCCAAATACATACATGATACATCTAATATACAGGCGTGTTTATGTGAGATAATAAGTTGCCAAATACAGCTTGTATAGTGTGTACTAATGTAAGAGGTCTTTACATATATTAATATATAGATTTTATGGAATACTTTAATTTACTTGGCGCACACGATAGCACGATGTCTTTTGACAAAAAAAACTAACTTAATTATTAATTACAAAATGGTTAACTATAGAGGGAGGATGCCGACATCTTCATTGGATGTGGTGCTGCCACTGTTGTATTGCACCGGAATTATCCGGTCATGGGATTATAATAAAGTGACTATTGATATACGATTTAATTGATACATATAAATGACAAGCAAAGAATACTTGGAAGTAGTTGGAAGATGGTTGGCCAAAATATTTGATTACAGATTCTCAACTTAATATGATTAGTGAAGATAAATGCTCAGAGAATCTCATCTCATTTGATGGCTAGACGCAAAAAGAATATTCAAGAAAAAAAAGAAAAAGCTCATACTCCACGACTTATGACTTGACGATAAGAAATAGACAAGCGCATTCATCATATATGGGATTCAAGAAAAAAGGCTTAGCGGTAAGCGTCAAGAAGTTTCGCTCCCCGTTGTTCTTCATACTAAGAAATAGACAAAACTATAAAGAAGGAAAGTATAATTAAAGGTTAAGTGATTCGTTTTTATTTTTCTTGTCGGCTAAAATAAGCGAAGAGGCGCACTCTATGACTAACCTACCACCAAAAAAAAAGATTTTGATAACCTTCTTATTGCAATAAAAAAACACAATGGAATAAACAGAAAATGCGTATCCTGGTTAATTTCTTAAATTGGAGAGGAGAAAAAGAGTAAAGCATATGATATTAATGGAAATTATAATACTTTTGATTGATCTCACAGTTCACGCAGTTTCCATGTCTGGTCTCTTGTGGGATTACCAATAAACAAAACGACACATAAGCGCGTGTACTCCACTTCGATCCTCGAAACAAACGAGTGTAAAACACGCTCTTCCACATGAGAGTATGATTCACGTGAACTAAAAATCTATTTCCCTTCAAATCTGAAGATTTAACACATTTTCTTCTTTTCTTTGCATCTTTTGGGACAAATCTCACAAATCCACGGATATTTCAATTCCTACGCTAAAGAAAATAAAAAAGGTAGTAATAATCTCTGAATCGGATTAGATCTCTCTCTCTCGCTGATGATGGATCCAACAGAGTCACCAAGAACATCGAATGGCTCTTCTTCTTCTTTGTCTCCACCACGATCGTACCTTATCTTTATGCGAATCATGAGCAAGAGACGGACATGGGTTTGTCTCTTTGTAGCTGTCTACGCTATTCTCTTGTCTTCCTCTTGGAACTTTCTCACATCTGTACTTAGCTGGTACAAGCTTCAGTACACCTCATCTCCGTCGCCGTCGCGGTTACCGGCGGTTTACGCTTCTGTGGTGTTGGGAGCTGTGTTTGGAGCCATGTCCATGGTTGCGGCGGCTGCGGTTGCGGTTCCTGCGGTTATGGTGATTTGGATATCGGTGGTTGTTTTGCTCGCGTTTTTTGGGAAATCGAGAAGAGTTTTGGTTGTTGAAGCTCGCAAGATTACAAGAGAAGTGTTTGGATTTGTCTTTAAGGTTCTTTTGAAAGAAGGCAATGCTGTTGCTGCTGTTTGTGCTGTTTTGGGTTATTTTATTCTTATCAGAAAAGATTTTGATTCGATTTAGGGTTTTTTTAGTTTGTGATTTTGGGATTTTTTTTTTTTTTTTGTTTCTTTGGATTAGGGTGTTTTTTTTTTTTCTTTTTAATCTGGAAAACTTGATGATTATATTATGAAGAAACTCTTGTCTTCTGCTTTTTCTTTTTTTTTTAGAGTTTTTAGTAATAAAACCCCTCAACTAAAGATGTATAATAAATAAAACCCCTCAATTATCTAGCTAATCGAAAGCCCCCTCAAGTTAAAATCTGTTAATGAAAAATCCCTTCCGTCCATAGTGTTTTTAAATCTAGATGATTACTGTTAAGACAATTAAGTTACAACGTTGCATTTTAAGGAAATGAAATAAACAGATATGTTTTTAAATAGTTAAGAACTTTGATAGATAACCAAAAACCTCATTACAAATCTGAGTATTTAAACCTATTGAAACATAAAAATGATGAAAACACGATTAACATCAAAATTAAACATGTTGCAACATCAAAATCCAAAAAAGCAAGACTTCATGTGACAAGCTAAGTTCATTGGATGGTTTTTTGCCTTTTTGAAGGTC